>NC_047110.1:811503-1111503 GCF_902500255.1 Thalassophryne amazonica
TCTCCACCCAGCCACCACACATTTGCCAGTTTGTTGTCGCTCTCTGCACACATCGCAGCCTTTGTATTTTGTCCTGATTTCTTGCCTTGATGTGTACCGTGTTTTGCTCTGTCCTCCTCGGCCACGCCTTTTTGCCTCATCCTTGAAAACTGTGTTTGCTCATGCCTTTGAAGCCTTCCTGAATATGACTGCGTTTTTGTCTAACCCGTATTGTGCTTCTGCTCCGCTGACTGATCACCTGTGTGCTGAACCTGAGCCTGAAATAAAGACCATGATTACTCACCCGCCTAAACCAAGTCTGGGAGTCTGCTTCGCGGGTCCAGCCGCTCCTGGTGTCGGGCAACTGCCTGTCCTGACACTATAAGCAAGATGAGGAACACAACCACATGCCATCACACACCAGCCTACACAGGGACTACGCCAAATCTGCACAATTTTCCAACATACTCCACACGCATCACAACGCAACTGTATGCAAGCCTGGTGTGAAATAGGCTTTAAAGTCAAGCTGAAATCAAATCTCTACAAGTTGATTTAAATTAATTAAAAATATAAAAGCCAAGGTGATGGATTGCATAAGTAATGGAACACTTTGGTGTAATACCTGTAAATCCGTTTTACTGCCAGTTTTCTTCAGACAAGTCAGGGGATGGATACATGAACATTCCCAAGTCACTGAACATGTCTTGGACTTTATTTACATCAGTTATAAAGAAATACAAACAATATGGCACTCTGTAGTAAATCTGTGTGGAGTAGACAGTTTTCAAAAACTGAATGACTGTGCA
This sequence comes from Thalassophryne amazonica, assembly GCF_902500255.1. Classification (NCBI taxonomy): domain Eukaryota; kingdom Metazoa; phylum Chordata; class Actinopteri; order Batrachoidiformes; family Batrachoididae; genus Thalassophryne; species Thalassophryne amazonica. The sequence goes on from NC_047110.1 coordinate 812,292, forward strand.
AGAAGGAGAAGAGTGAAGAAAGCCACCAAGACAACCCAGAAGAAGTTACAGGCTCCTTTGGCTGTGACTGGAGATATTGTGCACAGTGCATGTTTTGCAATTTTCAGCTTCATGATGAAGTGGTACAGAGGAAGATTTTCTTTCACCAAAACATCAAATCTAGGCTTCAATCTCAGATGTACCTTCTGGCAAATTGTACCTGAACTTTCGGATCCTCTTTTTAAGGAAATCCTTCTCAAAACCACTTCATGGTCTTGATGGTTTTGCTCACTCTTGTAGAGAGGTGTAGAGTTGTTGAGATTTGCTTTCAATTTGAGTTAAAGGAAGATAATTTTAGAATTTTTCATTTTTTGTATTTTTTGTATTTGAAATGGCATAAACAAATTAAAATGTGTGGAACACCAAGTGTTCCAATTCTTTTGAATAATGTAAAAACCAGACAAACATAAAAAAAACCAGACAGAAAAAAAACATAAAAACCAGGCAGAAACAATTGTAACAACCAGACAGAAACTAACAACCACACAGGAGCAAACGTAAAAACAAGACAGAAAAAAACATAACAACCAGACAGAAACAAAAGTAACAACCAGACAGAAACTAACAACCACACAGGAGCAAACGTAAAAACAAGACAGAAAAAAACATAACAACCAGACAGAAACAAAAGTAACAACCAGACAGAAACTAACAACCACACAGGAGCAAACGTAAAAACAAGATGGAAAAAACATAACAACCAGACAGAAACTAAAGTAACAACCAGACAGAAACTAACAACCACACAGGAGCAAACGTAAAAACCAGACAGAAACAAGCATGATTTTCATGATTTTCATTCTGCTGTAGTAGTGTGGGTATTCTGTCCAGTACTGTACATATTTAAATATGTATATTGGTAGTTTGGTTTTGTTTATATGTACGAGGGTAGGCTGAAAAGTTCTAAGGCTCACTATACATAATGCAGTTAATGCGTTATAGTGAGCCTTAGAACTTTTCAGCCTACCCTCGTACTTTATACAGTGAATAGCTGGTGGTTGTAATATATAGCATTGTATATCTCACATTCAAATTGCTGTTGCATCACTCACTCACTCACTCACTCACTCACTCACTTCAATTTCAATTTTCAATTTATTTTCATTTATATAGCGCCAAATCACAACAGAGTTGCCTCAAAGCGCTTCACACAGGTAAGATCTAACCTTACCAACCCCCAGAGCAACAGTGGTAAGAAAAAACTCCCTCTGAGGAAGAAACCTCAAGCAGACCAGACTCAAGGGGTGACCCTCTGCTTGGGCCATGATACAGACATAAATTACAGAAATAATTCACAGAACAATTCACTGGCGAATATACAAGAAATGCTATTGGCGCACAGGACAGGAGGATCGGCAACACAAATTCAACAAGATGTCCTTCAAGAAGGTTTGGATGAAATCGGGAGCAGCAAAGAAACTGAAGTCCATCCCCATTCACACACTATCAGCAAGTCTTGGAGATGATGTACTCAGTGTACTTCCAGTATTTCATGCTATCACAGGTTGTGACACCACATCGTTTCTAGCTGGTCACAGAAAGAATTCCTGCTTTAAGACATTGAAGGAGTGTTACAACTCCCTGTCAAACCTTGGAAAAGGGAATCTCAGTGAGCACACCTGTGCAGGTGCAGAGGCATTCATCTGCAAAGTCTTTCAGACTGACTGCATGTCATCATACAGAGCACCTGTTACACTCTGTGCTCAGACACTTTCACTGGAAACCTGACCACCAGCTCATGATGTGTCTGCACACACAGAGAGCACAACTACTCCATGAGCTTCAGCTGGAGGACCTCTCAAGGTCACCACGGGTCAAACAGGATTCCAAAATGATATTTAGATTGTGTGTTTAAAATACATGATACTAAAATTGTGTGATAATTAAATAATTTTGATAAGAAAAATATTTTACTGTCACAACCACATATTAAAGTTTAACGCAGCAATCTGAAACCTCTTAAGGTCACCACAGGTCAAGTACATCCTGGAAAGCTGGTAATTACAATTTGAAATATTCAAATCTAGAAAATTGGACAATTTTGTTGGCTTTTGTGGATTCTGAATGAGCTCAGATTGATAATTCAGGCTCAAAGTGGGATTTCTAGTGGGGGTCAACCGGTACAAAGTTCGATGACCTCTCAAGGTCACCAGAGGACAGATACAATTTGGCAAATGTCAGATTTGGAATCAGCACATCCAAATTGACAAAGTAAGACCATTTGCCAACTTTTTCTCACATTTGCCTGTAGGTGTCAACATTTCCAACTTTGCCACCAGTCGACATGTCAAAGTTTTCGATATGACACAATTTTCATGACAAAATTCTGCTTCTTATAGAAGTCATTATGTACAGAAATACTTTGTTTTTGTGGTAACACCCCCACATCGTTCCCAAATGGACCGGGTTACTAGTCCCTAACATGCCACGCACAGCAGCAGGATATGCCTTCTGTGTTGCCAGATCCTGATTTGGCAGCAGACAGAGAACAAACATTCTCATTATTGGCACCTGGTTCTTGACTCTGATTCAGGGCTGGACTGTCACTCCAGGTCTGTCTGTCCTCGTCCAAGCAGTAACACTCCATATGGACAGTCCTGCTGAGACATCGCTCTGGAGACACATCGCGGACATTTACTGTCCAGTTCAGGCTGTCCATGCTTTACAATGTCTGGGCTCTTTGCACTCTGTTCCAGCCCCAGGCCGGCGAGCGACCATCAGCAGGAGGTCGTCCTGCTGGGACACTGTTCAAATCCTGTCAGTAAAGTGAGCAAAAACAATATTATGTTTAGGACCGCTCGATCTGTGTGTTTCTATGTATGATTTATTTATAATATCGATGAGCAGCCTGCAGCTCAGCCGTCAGCTGAGCGTCCCCGAGTCTGTCCTCTGCTGTCACAGACCCCCTGCCTGTTCTGCTCCTCCCTCTAAGGACTGCATTTCTGTAACATTTCCATCGGGCAGATGCTCAAAGCACTTTACAATCACAATTCACAATTTCTTCCTCGGCTGAGTCCAGTACCCATTTACAGCCGAGTGCACCGAGATGATGCAGAGTCAGTGTCTTCTCCAAGGACACAGACGGGTCGCACCACAGGGATTCAAACCCAGGTCTGTGTATTGACAGAACAGCTCCTCATCCTCTGTCCCTCCCCTTTCATGGTTGCTGCTTTCTTCAGGTGGAGGTGATGGTGTGAGCGTGTGTGTGTGTGTGTGTGTGTGTGTGTGTGTGTGTGTGCGTGCGTGCGTGCGTGCGTGCGTGCGTGCGTGCGTGCGTGCGTGCGTGCGTGCGTGCGTGCGTGTGTGTGTGTGTGTGTGTGTGTGCGCGTGTTGTTCCTCAGGCCTGTAATCCTGAAATGGGAACAAAGACGTATTAATTATAATGATAAATGACAAACGTTAAACTGAACTGAACGCTGATCACTCCATTACTTTGATTCCCTTCAGATCCCAACAGACGTAAAATTTGGGAAAATAAAGTCAGCGTGCGTTCAGTGCTGAACAAGAATAAAGAAAACTAACACGTTACCCGTGGGGATCCATGGGATCTAGAGTGGGTCATGCTCATAAAATAGATAGCTGACATTTTTCAAGGGTGGTAATAAATTGTGCAAAGTTTCTATAGTGAGGTGGAATGATGTGTGAGTCCAGAATGTTTTTAGAACTTTAGACCTCAACAGTTTTAGAGGAAGAACTCAACCAATTTTATTTCCTGTTAATTATGTAATTTTTTTTATCTTAATTTACTGTCTTAATGTATTTAGAAATTGTTTAGGCTATTGTTATCATATATACATTATTATTATCATTATTACTGTTATTATTATTATTATTATTATTACTTCTATTTTGTCATGTGATTTTTAAATGGACCACAATGGAAATAAGTGTTTTCACTTTCTTGTATTTTTAACATATTTACAATTATATTATATTCTTACATTAAACTTACGCACGCACACACACTTTTAAAATAAAGATAATTTACTGCCCCCTATTGGAATGGTGTGTGAGTCCAGACTGTAATTAGCAACGCTAGCTAATATCCACAGTTTCTCCAAAAAATTTGTTCAATCAACCTTTTGTTTCCACAGTGATCATCCTTGACCCAAAATGGGTAAGAATACCAAACGCTAAACATCAGCTCTCCCCAGTTTGTCCGTGATTGAAGGTACAGTGGGGAAAATAAGTATTTGACCCCCTGTCAGTTTTGCAGGTTTTCCCACCTACAAAGAATGTAGAGGTCTGTAATTTTTATCGTAGGTAAACTTCAACTGTGAGAGACAGACTCTTAATAAAAAAAAACAAAAAATCACATTGTATGATTTTTAAATAATTAATTTGCACTTTATTGCATAAAATAAGTATTTGAACACCTGCCAACCAGCAAGAATTCTGTCTCTCACAGACCTGTTAATGTTTCTTTAAGAAGCCCTCTTATTCTGCACTCTTTACCTGTATTAATTGCACCTGTTTGAACTTGTTACCTGTATAAAAGACACCTGTTCACACACTCAATCACACTCCAACCTGTCCACCATAGCCAAGACCAAAGAGCTTTCTAAGGACACCAGGGACAAAACTGTAGACCTGCACAAGGCTGGGATGGACTACAGGACAACAGGCAAGCAGCTTGGTAGAAGACAACAACTGTTATGATTATTTATTAGAAAGTGGAAGAAACACAAGATGACTGTCAATCTCCCTCGGTCTGGGATTCCATGCAAGATCTCACTTTGTGGGGTAAGGATGACTCTGAGAAAGCTCAGAACTACACAGGAGGACCTGGTCAATGACCTGAAGAGAGCTGGGACCACAGTCACAAAGATTACATTAGTAACACATGATGCTGTCATGGTTTAAAATCCTGCAGGGCAGCAAGGTCCACCTGCTCAAGCCAGCACATGTCCAGGCCCATTTGAAGTTCACCAGTGACCATCTGGATGATCCAGAGGAGGCATGGGAGAAGGTCATGTGGTCAGATGAGACCAAAATAGAGCTTTTTGGAATCAACTCCACTTACCATGTTTAGAGGATGAGAACAACCCCAAGAAAACCATCCCAACTGTGAAGCATGGGGGTGGAAACATCATACTCTGGGGGTGCTCTTCTGCAAAGGGGACAGGACGACTGCACCGTATTGAAGGGAGGATGGATGGGGTCATGTATTGCTAGATTTTGGCAAACAACCTCCTTCCATCAGTAAGAGCATTGAAGATGGGTCATGGCTGGGTCTTCCAGCATGACAATGACCCCAAACACACAGCCAGGGCAACTAAGGAGGGGCTCAGTAAGAAGCATTTCAAGGTCCTGGAGTGGCCTGGTCAGTCTCCAGACCTGAACTCAATAGAAAATCTTTGGAGGGAGCTGAAACTCCAAACCTGAAAGATCTAGAGAAGATCTGTATGGAGGAGTGGACCAAAATCCCTGCTGCAGTGTGTGAAAACCTGGTGAAAAACTACAGGAAACGTATGACCTCTGTAATGGCAGACAAATGTTTCTGTACCAATTGTTAAGCTCTGTTTTTCTAGGGGGTCAAATACTTATTTTATGCAATAAAATGCAAATTAATTATTTAAAAATCATACATTGTGATTTTCTGGATTTTGAAGTGTACCTACGATAAAAAATTACAGACCTCTACATTCTTTGTAGGTGGGAAAACCTGCAAAACTTACAGGGGGTCAAATACTTATTGTCCCCACTGTATATACATGCACACAGAGGCCATCTGGACATTATAATATAGATGTACGAGTTTGCCTCCTTAAAGTGACTTTTTAAAGAAAAGAAAAAAGGTGTATTTTTAAAGCCCCTCCTATCCCCTTAATTGAAGCAGTTATATCATTTTAATTTCTTATTTGTTGCTCAATTTTTCAAACAAACCAATATCCCTCAGTTGTTGCTACATTAACAAGTTCAACCCACATAAACTCACCAGGACCTTACTGAAGTAAAGGTCTGCTGAAAGAGGCTCAGCCACACACCTGCCCGTAGTTTGATGACCTTCTGTGGATGAACATTTAGTGCTTGTTTAGTAGTTTCTTCCCCACCACAAAAGGGGCTGAAGACGGCCTCCTTTCTTTTACAGCATCAGCTAGAGTGATGGTGGATCTGTTGGCCAGAGAACCGTGGATGTCGTCTTGTGAAGGAGCAGTGACGAGGATAGTGGGTGGACGTGGAGCGCACTCAGCTGAACCTGACTCTGAGAACTCTGACTGTGAGGGAACTGGTGACTCTGGAACTGACGCAGATAAAAACAAAGCAAATAGTATTCATTTATTTATTGTCAGGGTTTTCCAATATTCAAGATTCAAACAACTTTATTGATCCCTAAAAGGGCAATTCATATCACACCCACTTAGCTCAGACAAAAATACAGCAATTAATCCACAATTATTACTAGATGAACATAATAATGGCACACATCAGAATTCAAACAACCACATATACATTTCATTGTTTATGTATGCTAAACTTTGAAACAGTCCGTCATCTGAATTGAGGTAATGTGAGTGTGTGCTGCAGCAGCTTTCATGCTGCGCAACTGACCTTGGGGGTGGAGGTGGGAGGTTGCTGCAGCCCTTCCAGAGGGGGAAGGGTGTTTGGGTTAGGCAGAGAAGCACAAAGCCAAATGCAGCTTCTCTTAACTGTCCAGATCCAATTGTGTAAATGAATATTCATTGGTCTCCAACATCAATGCCGTTGCAGGGCAGACAGCTGCTCCGAGATGCATTCCAACTTGCATTTCAGTTCAAGAGTCAACACAAGACTGTACAGCCTTGCCAACCCCAATAATCATGATGGACAGATGTGGGGTTGTGGTTTTGGTGGCAGCTGTCTTGCCAATTTTCCAGTAGATCAGGGTGGTTTGGGTGGTTTAACCATGACTGGAGACCCCAGTGCGGAGAACAACACAGATTAGTAAAATTAACAGTCTCTGTTTACATTTGGCAGACAAGCGATGGTCCACATACACAGATACAATGATCAGCCCACAAAAACCCAGTGTCCCTGAGAGTGCAATCAAAAGGAGAATCCAGGAGAGCAAGCCAATGGTTGAAACATAGAGAGCGAATACACCGTGCAACAGTGTACAAGGATGGCTCACTAAACTCTGTAAAGACAGGGAGAGGGTGAGGGTCCGCAACAGGAAGTCAAATTCAAAGAAAAAAAAATGCAAGAAGAATGTCATGGGAGTGAGATCTTCTGGCACTGAACGGTTCAATAGTGCATGACTCAAAAGCAGAAATGAGTGTGCACGTGACCCCGAAGCTCAAGTGCTTGTGAACAAGAAGTAAAGCTACAGACATGAACAAGGACAAGAAGTATCCCGAGAGAGGGATCAACATGAAAACTGTGACAATTTGTCGTGTTTTGCATTTCAGTCCAAAGGGACTAAAGGAGGATGTCCATTAGCTTCTTTAGTCCATCAGAAGTCAAATACTGGACTGTTCTATTAGACGGGATTGGACATGCAAGTCCTGTGATATCATTGTGTGTAATGCTTGTGGATGTCAGTGAGAACCCCAAAGACATTTGTGTCCAACCATTCCTGACCATCAAACCTGATACCTCTGTGTAAAGACTGACGCGTTGGGACTGATCTCCTGTCTTTTTGACCTTGGACTGCCTCCAGTTTATGAATAAAGAACTCTGGACTTAAATCATCTGGGTTGTTCACTGCGCTGGGGTCACACCTTTGTAGCCTGTATAGCAAACAATTTACCATGGTGGAGATGTCCCTGTACAACAAACATAAATTATTTCCCTCAAATTCAAAAAGGCATGAAGGCAAAGTAATGGTATGTCTCTTCTGTAAGTGCTCTTTCTTCTCTGTCCGCACAGTTGGAACAGACTGAGGCCCAACAGGAACCTTGAACACTTGAAACTGACAGATAAGTTGGTGAAAAATGGTTGGACATAAATGCAAGGCTCACACAAACAGCTCAAAAAAGCAGCAAAAAAAAATCAAAGAAAATAACAAAACAGACCAAAATAAAATAAACAGACAATCAAATCAAATCTCAAACCGTGACAGTAACACCCCCACCCCATGGCCGATCCAGACGGCCCAGGAGCCCCAGGATGTGTGGCATTTGAAGTAGTGGATCAGACTGGGATCCAACACAAAGCGGGAGGGAATCCACAGCCACTCCTCAGGGCCATAACCCTCCCACTGGAATGTACTGGTTGATCTGACTGACATGAAATGTGGGGTGTGCATGGACCAGGGGAGACGGAGATGAACAGAGACAGGGTTAATGATTTCAGATACTGGGAAGGGACCAACGAACCTGGGAGCCAAATTTTTGGGCAGTCCTCTCAGAGTAATGTGGCAAGAAGAGAGCCAAACTTTCTGTATGGGAGCATAAGAAGGCACGGCGGACGTTCTTTGGTCAGCGGCGATTTTGTAGGCCACCGTAGAATGCAGCAGAACCCTTTTAGCCTGCTACCAGGTTCATTGGCAACAGAGAATTAGGCCTAGAACTGAAGGAAGAGTTGAGATTAACCGTTGGAAATAAAGAAGGCTGATGACTGTAAACCGGAGGATGCTAAGGGTAAACTGTTGTGAGGTAACTCTAGGGAAGTTGTGATGACCATGTAGCTGAGTGTTGAGAGGCAAGAACGTGGAGACCCTTTTCAAGCTACTGATTGAGCCATTCAGTTTGCCCATTGGCCTGTGGATGGCAGCCCGAAGTTAAGCTGGACGTGACCCCGAGGAGACGGCAGAACTCCCTCCAAAAATTGGAGACAAGCTATGGCCCATGATCAGATACAATATCTTGAGGGAACCCGTGTAGCTTAAAAACCTGCAAAAGCATCACTTCAACTAGGGTTGAGCCGGATACTCATTTCAGACGAGTATCCGGTACGGATAAAGCATTTTTATGAGTACGAGCATGATCTGAATAAAACTCATCAATATCTGTGCTCGTGCTGAAGAAAAATTCTCATTGGCTAAGTGACTGTCTTCACACTCTGTGACTGGCCAGTCACACACAGCGCCCGCCCCTCCCTACACAGACACATCTCTCTGCAGCTTCTCTCTCACACACACACACACACACACACACACACACACACACACACACACACACACACACACACACACACACACACACACACACACACACACACACACACACACACACACACACAGGATCTCTTTCTGTGCTTGGCTGGATTCTGCCTCACGTTGCTCTGTCAGTACTCTTTTAAAGTTTTCTTCAGCGCGCTTCTTTGTCAGTTTGTCATATATTTTAAGTTACTTGAACTTGTTTCGTATCATACATGGTGCTTTTGATAAGACAGAGCTGAAAACAGCTCCTGTCGCGTCAGTCACAGCCTCCAGTCGGTTTTATTTTATTTCTTTATTTATTTTAAACCATTTGTTTGCTCTTCGTTTTGTTGGTGATATAAAGTCAGTTGGAAAACTTTGCTCGTACTGAACGCGGTGCTTTCGAGAAGGCTGGGATATTATTAGACAAGGCTGAGATATTATTTCCTTGTTGTTGTTGTTCCTTGTATTTCCTTGTATGTCTTACAGACATAAAGACATGGATGACCTCTAATTTCCTGCTTTTAAATTCAGATAAAACTGAAGTTATTGTACTTGGCCCCACAAATCTTAGAAACATGGTGTCTAACCAGATCCTTACTCTGGATGGCATTACCCTGACCTCTAGTAATACTGTGAGAAATCTTGGAGTCATTTTTGATCAGGATATGTCATTCAAAGCGCATATTAAACAAATATGTAGGACTGCTTTTTTGCATTTACGCAATATCTCTAAAATTAGAAAGGTCTTGTCTCAGAGTGATGCTGAAAAACTAATTCATGCATTTATTTCCTCTAGGCTGGACTATTGTAATTCATTATTATCAGGTTGTCCTAAAAGTTCCCTAAAAAGCCTTCAGTTAATTCAAAATGCTGCAGCTAGAGTACTGACGGGGACTAGAAGGAGAGAGCATATCTCACCCATATTGGCCTCTCTTCATTGGCTTCCTGTTAATTCTAGAATAGAATTTAAAATTCTTCTTCTTACTTATAAGGTTTTGAATAATCAGGTCCCATCTTATCTTAGGGACCTCGTAGTACCATATCACCCCAATAGAGCGCTTCGCTCTCAGACTGCAGGCTTACTTGTAGTTCCTAGGGTTTGTAAGAGTAGAATGGGAGGCAGAGCCTTCAGCTTTCAGGCTCCTCTCCTGTGGAACCAGCTCACAATTCCGATCAGGGAGACAGACACCCTCTCTACTTTTAAGATTAGGCTTAAAACTTTCCTTTTTGCTAAAGCTTATAGTTAGGGCTGGATCAGGTGACCCTGAACCATCCCTTAGTTATGCTGCTATAGACTTCTTTCTCTTTTTGCTCTGTATGCACCACTCTGCATTTAATCATTAGTGATCGATCTCTGCTCCCCTCCACAGCATGTCTTTTTCCTGATTCTCTCCCTCAGCCCCAACCAGTCCCAGCAGAAGACTGCCCCTCCCTGAGCCTGGTTCTGCTGGAGGTTTCTTCCTGTTAAAAGGGAGTTTTTCCTTCCCACTGTCGCCAAGTGCTTGCTCACAGGGGGTCGTTTTGACCGTTGGGGTTTTTCCGTAATTATTGTATGGCCTTGCCTTACAATATAAATGGGGCGACTGTTTGTTGTGATTTGGCACTATATAAATAAAATTGATTTGATTTGATTTGTTTGTGTAGCGGGATGAAGGTCCCGGGTCCTGATTGAAGATACGTTCCCGCTAGCTTGGCTAACGGGGATTTCCCCTTTGGCTGACCTGGTAGAGGGATGGTCTTTAGTGTGAGCCGCGTGGGTTCAATCCCACCACCGTCCCGGCCACAAAGGTCCTGCGGTTACAATCTGGTGTCACGAACAGGATGTGGGTAGTCACAGAACGTGCTTAAATGCACCTGTGACTTCGGGACGAAGTCAAAAATAGTGGGGAGATATGTAGCGGGATGAAGGTCCCGGGTCCTGATTGAAAAGACGTTCCCGCTAGCTTGGCTAACGGGGATTTCCCCTTTGGCTGACCTGGTACAGGAATGGTCTTTAGTGCGAGCTGCGTGGGTTCCATCCCACCGCCGTCCCGGCCACAAAGGTCCTGCGGTTACATTTGCCATCACTGGATGCTTGTATGAATCACCAAGTTCACACAGAACATTAAAAATAAACAGTTTTACAGGCCACTTACACACATACACACATATAGCTGAAGACACACAGTAGCCGATATTAATATTTTTATTGAATATGGCTGCATGCAGCATCTGACACTTTCTCACTGCAGTTCATAAAAAATAAACAGGTCAGTCGAACAACCTCTCTGTCCCTGTCACACAAAGTCACTCAGTCACACACACATGCACACACAGACACACAGTCATGCCCACACAGACACACACACACCTTAATCAATATTGTTTAACTTTGCGTGGAAAAAATGCAGAGAACGTTAGGTAGTAAAAATAAATAAATAATTGGAAAAAAAAAATCACAGTTTGATCATAAAATTAAAAAAAGAAAGCTGTGTTGAGTATGACAACTGTTGTTCATGCAGACTTAGTAGTTCATATAATTTTCTACTACACTACTAGAATGTCAATTCTGAGGCTGTTCTGTAAATATTCAGTCATACACAAGAATATTCATGTTCTCAGTTTATAAAAACTTGTTCTGTAAAATAGTTCCTTATGATCAAAAACATTGACTCTCAATTCTGAGGATGTTCTGTAAATATTCAATCATACACTTAAGAATATTCATGCAGCCGGTCTGCTCTGTGTCAGTCTGAGCCTGTCAGATCTCAGAAGATCATTGAAAATGTGTGGCACATTATGAAGCACAAAATACGACAACAGAGACCCCGGACTGTTGAACAACTGAAGTCGTACATCAAGCAAGAATGGGAAAGAATTCCACCTACAAAGCTTCAACAATTAGTGTCCTCAGTTCCCAAACGCTTATTGAGTGTTGTTAGAAGGAAAGGTGATGTAACACAGTGGGAAACATACCACTGTCCCAGCTTTTTAGAAACGTGTTGCAGGCATCCATTTCAAAATGAGCAAATATTTGCACAAAAACAATAAAGTTTATCAGTTTGAACATTAAATCAATTTCAATTTATTAATTTATATAGCGCCATCTCACGACATAGTGGCCCCAAGGCGCTTCACATACACAATTTATGACAACACAAAGTAATTTAAAATCAAAAGGGCACAATAGAAAGGTAAAACACAGTAGAATAAAAAGAAATTACAAAGCAAACATAAAAACAGAATAGATTAATGATAAGACAGTCTAAAAAAGTGGGTATTCGGTCTGGATTTAAAAGTCTCCACTGTATCAGACTGCCTAATAACTGCAGGTAGATCGTTCCAAAGGGCCACGGTAGGAGAAGGCTCTATACCCCACAGACTTTTTATTCACCCTTGAAACACACAAAAGCCCTGCGCCCAGCGAACGCAAGGGCCGCGCAGGTATGAAGGGCTTAACCAACTCCATCAGGTCCATCAGGGTTATGACTACAAAACTTGTTTCAAAGCTTTCATTTTCCTGATGTTGCATTTGATGAACTTTTACCCATAGATCACTTTTTTGAAGTTTATTTCATTGGATCATGAAAAACCCTCCCACACCTAGCAGCACATCACTTTTAAAAATACATGAGTTTACACAATACAATTTAAAAATAACATAACAAGAAAAGAATTAACAAGTATCAAGAAATAACAAGAAAAAATATATACAAATATATATTGCTAAATAATATTAATAAACAATAATTAAAAGAAATCAAAAATAAAGGTAAAATAGATAAACATGAAGATGCCACTCAACAAAGTCTGCTGCCAAACTGGTGTCTAAACACTCTTTGTCAACCAGAAAAGCACCACAGGTGCTTCAAAGTCTGGCTGAAGATGGAGTTAGTGTCCCAACACCATCACAGTCTGGAGTCTGGCGTTGGACAATCAGAGATGCAGAACAAGTTAAGAACTGCCTCGTGGAACTGATCTCTGGAGAGAAATGTTGTTTGCATTTTGATGGTAAGAAAATTGACAATAAGGAGTACCAAGCTGTGTACTTGAAAAATGACAGAAGAACATTACAACTTAGCATTTTGGCTTGTGGAACTGCTGCAGACATCGATATACCACTACAGGACCTGCTTGATGAGTACAATGCATGGAACAGTATTCAGATGATCATCTCTGACACAACAGCAGTCAATACTGGTCACAAAAATGGTGTTGTAGCCAGGCTTCAGAGAACATTTCGACACAAGGGATTAGAAGAACATCAATACATTGGCTGCCAACACTGCATTCTTGATCTTGTTCTGCGACATGTGTTGGACTACTTTTTTCCTATACGGTCATCTAACATTAACTACGAGTTTATTGATGAGATTTTGGAACAGTATGATAATTTGCAAAATGCACACATGGGCACAGAAGTGATACCAGAATATGAGAACCTTGGCTGGAGAGATGATTTTAAATTTCTTTATGAGCTTTGTTTGTTTTTTTCCCCTGTCTGCATATATAATGATGGTAAATGCCACACTGGCAGAACCATTTATGAACATTAACACACATATATGCCATTTATTCTTGCAGGACAGAAGGTACGTAGTGCGTGAGTGAATGTGGCGTGTGTGAATGTGGCGGAGACGGGGGGCAAAGGAGCCACCGCAACTGAACCCAGAGCGCAGGCAGGGACCACCGGCACATGAGGGTGGGTCCCGGACCCCAGAAAAGAGGTGAGACCCACCCTCCAGGCCAGGAAGCACACAAGGGCCCCTGACACCCAAGACCCCCCAAGCAGCCTGCAGGACCCCCTGACCCCCCCAGCACCCAAACTACCCCCACCCTGGACACCAAGCCCAAGATCGGGAACCGCCTAAGCAAGAACAGAGCAACACCCAACTCCACGGAAACCGCGGGCCCCAAACCCACAGCAGCCATCCGCCCCCGTGCCATACTCCCGCACCCCACCACCACCACCCTTTTTGAGCTTTGTGAAGCATACAAGTTTTACAAAATGGAGGAAAAATGGCCTTGCATCAAATGGCACAAGCTGCCATCACTTCACAGTGCCAGATGGAACTCACGAGGAATTTTTGCACTTATTGCATTTTTCCTTCTTCCAAAGTGGTGAGAACAGCTGAGGGTAACTTGCAATTTCATTGCAACTACATGGTCGCGGGCCTGGTTTTCTAACCAACACTATTCAGAGACGGATTATGAAGACCTGCTGTCAGCAATATCCAAACTTAAGTGTCCCAAAGCTGTGAAATGCTTCTCTACTCACTGGAAAAAAGAACCATCAGTGCTTGATGTGCCTCGCTCCAACATAGTAGCTGAGAGAGCTGTAAAGTTGATGTAGGAGGTTTGTTCTACTTGCAAAACAGCCAAATATCTTTACAGCAAATTTATTAACACTAATACACAAATCTGAAACACTATTAAAAACACTACAAATGCTATATGTACTCATTTTCATGTATTCCTCATGTGTGTATTGTATGTAAAACTGACATGTTATAATAGTGTTTGAGCAGTGAGGTGTTTTAATGTAAAATATGAAACTGTCTTAGGTACGGGAGGTTTTTTTCAATTGGTCTGGCAAAACCAAAGTTATTTTTGTGAGTTTTGTAACTCAGAAAAATGACCCCAGGCTAATAAATTTCAGATTTGTCATAACCCTAATGAACAATTTTATAGACCAGCAACAGGACTTTAAAATCCGATCTGGCAGAAACCAGAAGCCAATGAAGGGACACCAGAATGGGTTTAATGTGGTCAAACTTTCTACTTTGTGTCAAAAGTCTGGCAGCAGCATTCTGCACTAGTTGAAGACCCTGAATGCTAGACTGCAGCAGACCAGAAAATAAAGCATTACAATAATCCAATCTGGAAGAAATAAACACATGTATCAAAGTCTCAGCATCAGCCATAGACAGGATGGGACAAATCCTCGCTATGTTTCGCAGATGGAAGAAGGCAGTCCTCGTAATATCTCTAATGTGGGGGCCAAAGGATAACGTAGGATCAAAAAGTACCCCAAGATTTCTCACTTTGTCCGTATGATGTATAACACACAAACCCAAATTAAGTGCCAACAGGTCAAATTGAAGTTGATGTCTGGTTGGACTAAGAACCATCATTTCATTCTTATCAGAATTTAAGAGTAGGAAGTTACTAGACAACCAGCTTCTCACAGATACAAGGCAATCTTCTAAGGATTTTATATGGGTAAGATTACCGGCATGTACAATTGAGTATCATCAGCATAGCAATGAAAGGCAATCCTGTAATGCTGCAGAATATGCCCAAGGGGTGCTATATAAAGTGAGAAAAGCAAGGGGCCTAACACAGACCCCTGTGGAACCCCAAATTTCATTTCACCAAGGCCAGAGGTAGTGTTATTATACACAACACAATGAGAACGACTGGACAAGTATTGTTGTGTGGGCCGCCAGAAGAGGAGGTACTGCTGGCCCACCACCAGAGGGCACCCTGCCTGAAGTGCGGGCTTCAGGCACGAGAGGGCGCTGCCGCCACGGACACAGCCGGTAGTGACAGCTGTTACTCATTATGTCCTGACAGCTGTCACTCATTCTTCATCATCCCACTCCATAAAACCCAGACGTCATCTCCACCTCATCGCCGAGATATCGTACTTCAATGGAGGTAATATCCTCAGCCATTTGTGTTTACTTATAAGCTGTATATTGTGAGTGTTTGCAGGAGTACCGGTCCCTCTTCCTGTGGAGGCTGAGTGAGTGCAGGATGGCACTCTTTTCCTCTGAGGGATCACTGTAAATTCATCAGCATATTGAGTGAGAGGTGGAGGTGGCATTCCCACCGTTATTGTTACTGGGTGTACACACACCCACACTTGACTGTCTTTGTTCTTCGCCAGCAGTACCAGATCCGACAGTCGGGGACGGTGATCACCTGGGAATTCGGGACTTGGCGGCTCCAGTATTCACCAGGTTCGGTGGCGGCGGAAATCGTGTGGTTCCGGCTCTTCTCAGGACAGACATCTTCTATCCTCGAGCCTGCCCACACGTCACCTTTGTGGATTGACTGTAATCATATTCTGAGATTGTCTGTGTATTCGTTGTGCACCTTCACAACATTAAATTGTTATATTTCGGCTCATCTATTGACCGTTCATTTGCGCCCCCTGTTGTGGGTCCGTGTCACTACACTTTCACAACAGGATATCTCGGCCAGCGTCATGGATCCCGAGGGGCGTCATCCATCTGTTGGACAGCCAATGGAAGAGCAGGGTGCACAGGCGTCTGCAGGAGGCATGCTCGGTGAGTTGCAGCAAATCCTCACCACCTTTACCGCTCGGCTGGATTTGATGTCCAAGCAAAACATCATCCTTAATCGCAGGATGGAGGCTCTCACCGCACAGGTAGAAGCGTGCGATCAGAGCGCTGCTGCGGCTCCTCCTCCTGCCGACCCGGTGCCGGGTATTAACATTCCACTGGTCGTTCAACAAACCCCCCCACCATCCCCTGAAGCATACATAAGTCCCCCTGAGCCGTACGGGGGTTGTGTGGAGACGTGCACGGACTTTCTGATGCAGTGTTTGCTCGTCTTTGCACAACGACCCGTGATGTACGCGTCTGACGCCAGCAAGGTGGCTTATGTTATTGCTTTGCTTCGGGGTAAAACACGCGCCTGGGCTACGGCGCACTGGGAACAGAACTCACGGTTGTTATCAGCATACACTGGGTTTGTGGGGGAGTTCAGAACAGTGTTTGATCACCCTAACAGAGGAGAGGCCGCTTCAACAATGCTGCTGTCAATGCGACAGGGGCGTCGGTGCGCAGCCGAATATGCAGTCGACTTCCGCATCGCGGCTGCGAGGTCCGGCCGGAATAACGTTGCGCTCCACGCCGCCTTAATAAACGGACTGTCGTTGGTCCTGAAGGAGCATCTGGTAGCTAAGGAGGAACCGCGGGATTTAGATGGTCTTATCGATCTCGTTATACGGTTAGACAATCGGTTGGAGGAACGCCGTCGGGAGCGAGGCGAAGGACGTGGCCGGATACGCGCCATCCCTCTCCCTTCCGGGTTCGAAAAGGGGCCGCCCTCCCCACGCTCCACAGCCGCAGTGCTCCGTGGGGCAACAGCTCCCCCTGTTGACGTTGTTAGGGAAACGCACAGGGCCAAAATGAGGAGGCTGGTCCGCGGGGAGTGTTTTCTCTGCAGCTCAAAGGAGCACATACAGAAAAACTGCCCCAAACGGCCACAACAACAACCGCCCTCAGAGACTGGGCTAAGGGGGGGGTCAAAACATTCACGTGGGACACACACAGATTGCCACACGACTCCCAGTTACAATCCTGAGCGGGGATTTAACCCTTCAAGCCCCAGCACTGGTGGACACGGGGTCAGAAGGGAATTTGCTAGACAGCAGATGGGCAAGGGAGGTAGGGCTCCCTCTGGTGGCGCTTCCTTCACCATTGCAGGTGCGGGCACTAGATGGCACCCTCCTCCCTTTAATCACACACAAGACACAACCAGTAACTCTGGTGGTGTCTGGAAACCATCGGGAGGAGATTGAGTTTTTTGTAACTCCTTCTACCTCCCACGTGATTTTGGGCTTCCCATGGATGTTGAAGCACAATCCCTGGATTGATTGGCCGTCTGGGGTGGTGGTTCAGTGGAGCGAAACCTGCCATCGGGTGTGTTTAGGATCCTCGGTTCCTCCCAGTTTACAGGCTAAGGAGGAGGTCAAAGTCCCTCCCAATCTGACGGCAGTGCCGGTTGAGTAGCACGATCTTGCTGACGTCTTCAGCAAGGATCTGGCACTCACCCTTCCCCCACACCGTCCGTACGATTGTGCCATTGATTTGGTTCCAGGCACTGAGTTCCCGTCCAGCAGGCTGTACAACCTCTCACGACCTGAGCGCGAATCAATGGAGACCTACATCCGGGACTCATTAGCTGCCGGGCTGATCCGGAACTCCACCTCCCCGATGGGGGCAGGTTTCTTTTTTGTGGGCAAGAAAGATGGCGGACTCCGTCCATGCATTGATTACAGGGGGCTGAATGAGATTACGGTTCGCAACCGATACCCGTTGCCATTGTTGGATTCCGTGTTCACCCCCCTGCATGGAGCCAAAATCTTTACTAAGCTGGATCTTAGAAATGCGTATCACCTGGTTCGGATCCGGAAGGGAGACGAATGGAAGACGGCATTTAACACCCCGTTAGGTCACTTTGAGTACCTGGTCATGCCGTTCGGCCTCACCAACGCCCCCGCGACGTTCCAAGCCTTGGTTAACGACGTCTTGCGGGACTTCCAGTACATCCAGGCCTGTACCACCTGTGCCAGGGGCAAGGCTGACCACAGGAAGTCCCTAGGTCAGCTCCAACCGCTTCTTGTGCCTCATCGCCCCTGGTCCCACATCGGCCTGGATTTTGTCACGGGTCTCCCACCGTCCCAGGGCAACACCACCATCCTCACGATAGTGGACCGATTCTCCAAGGCGGCCCACTTCGTGGCCCTCCCGAAGCTCCCTACGGCCCATGAGACAGCGGACCTCCTGGTCCACCACGTCGTCCGTCTGCATGGGATCCCCACTGACGTAGTCTCGGATCGTGGTCCCCAGTTTTCCTCTCACGTCTGGAGGAGTTTCTGCAGGGAACTGGGGGCCACCGTGAGCCTCTTGTCCGGGTACCATCCACAGACGAACGGACAGGCAGAGCGGGCCAACCAGGAGCTGGAACAGACCCTCCGCTGTGTAACATCCGCGCACCCGACAGCCTGGAGTAACCATCTGGCCTGGATCGAGTATGCGCATAACAGCCAGGTGTCTTCTGCCACCGGCCTCTCCTCATTTGAGGTGTGTTTGGGGTACCAGCCCCCATTATTTCCCGTGGTGGAGGGAGAGGTCGGTGTGCCCTCGGTCCGGGCCCACCTTCGGAGGTGCCGTCGGGTGTGGCGCACCGCCCGTTCTACCTCGTTGAAGGCCCGGACGAGGGCCAAGACCCATGCAGACCACCGGCGGTCCCCGGCCCCTGCATACCAGCCCGGGCAGGAGGTGTGGTTGTCGACGAAGGACATCCCTCTACAAGTACAGTCACCGAAACTGATGGACAGATTCATCGGCCCGTTTCGCATCCTCAAGGTCCTCAGCCCTGCCGCAGTGAAGCTCCAGCTCCCAGCTTCACTGCGGATCCACCCGGTGTTCCACGTCTCCAAACTCAAACCGTACCACACCTCACCCCTCTGTGCTCCCGGTCCGGCGCCGCCTCCTGCCCGGATCATTGACGGGGAGCCGGCTTGGACAGTGCGTCGGCTCCTGGACGTCCGTCGAATGGGACGGGGGTTCCAATATCTGGTGGACTGGGAGGGGTATGGACCCGAAGAACGCTCCTGGGTGAAGAGGAGCTTCATCCTGGATCCGGCCGTCCTGGCCGATTTCTACCGCCGACACCCCGATAAACCTGGTCGGGCGCCTCCTGGCGCCCGTTGAGGGGGGGGTCCTGTTGTGTGGGCCGCCAGAAGAGGAGGTACTGCTGGCCCACCACCAGAGGGCGCCCTGCCTGACGTGCGGGCTTCAGGCACGAGAGGGCGCTGCCGCCACGGACACAGCCGGGAGTGACAGCTGTTACTCATTATGTCCTGACAGCTGTCACTCATTCTTCATCATCCCACTCCATAAAACCCAGACGTCATCTCCACCTCATCGCCGAGATATCGTACTTCAATGGAGGTAATATCCTCATCCATTTGTGTTTACTTATAAGCTGTATATTGTGAGTGTTTGCAGGAGTACCGGTCCCTCTTCCTGTGGAGGCTGAGTGAGTGCAGGACGGCACTCTTTTCCTCTGAGGGATCACTGTAAATTCATCAGCATATTGAGTGAGAGGTGGAGGTGGCATTCCCACCGTTATTGTTACTGGGTGTACACACACCCACACTTGACTGTCTTTGTTCTTCGCCAGCAGTACCAGATCCGACAGTCGGGGACGGTGATCACCTGGGAATTCAGGACTTGGCGGCTCCAGTATTCACCAGGTTCGGTGGCGGCGGAAATCGTGTGGTTCCGGCTCTTCTCAGGACAGACGTCTTCTATCCTCGAGCCTGCAAACACGTCACCTTTGTGGATTGACTGTAATCATATTCTGAGATTGTCTGTGTATTCGTTGTGCACCTTTTTTCAGCCTATCAAGTAAAACACGATGATCCACAGTATCAAACATAGCACTAAGATCTAAAAGCACTAAAACCATTGTGGTGTCCGAATCCATTGCACGCAGAAAATCATTCACCACTCTAATGAGCACTGTCTCTGTGGAGTGATGTTTTCTAAAACCAGACTGCAGTGGCTCAAAAAGATCATTCTCAGTAAGATGGTCCACAAGCTGCTGTGAAACCATTTTTTTTCCAAAAAGTTTAGAGTAGAATGACAGATTTGATATCGGCCTGTAAATATCTTGTCTTTGTGGTGTATTCAACTGAATATAGGTGTTGTGTGGGCCGCTGAAGAGGAGGTACTGCTGGCCCACCACAACCAGAGGACGCCCTGCCTGGAGTGCGGGCTCCAGGTACTAGGGGTCGCTGCCGCCTTGCAGGAGCAGCCAGAGTGACAGCTGTCACCCCTCACCTGCGACAGCTGTCATCAATCATCGGATCTGCAGGGGTATATCAGCAGGACGGCATCTCCACCTCATTGCCGAGATATCGCTCTACCAAAGAGGTAACGTTCTCAGCCGATTCTATTGTCTTCCTGACAGTAATACTTTGTTGCTTGTGTGCAGACAGTGAGTAGTACAGCTGGAGACTGTATCGGACTTTTTGGATAAGTACTCACATTCTTACACTACAGTATTTTTCTGACGAGAGGTGGAGGTGGTGTTTCCACCCTACGTGTTGCTGGGTGCTGCCGCACCCACACCTGACTGTTTCTGTTCCTCGCCAGCAGTACCGGATCCGACGAGCGGAGGCAGTGGCCACCTGGGAGTTCGGGACTTGGCGGCTCCAGTATTCCCGGGGTTCGGTGGTGGAGGAAATCGAGTGGTTCCGGTTCGACTTGGACAGACGTCTCCTATCTTCGAGCCTGCCCACACGACACCGTTGACATTTGGCTTATTTCGACATTGTAATCAGTTGTGTGTGTTGTGCGTGTTTCACAACAGTAAAGCTTTGTTATTTGACTTCCTCCATTGCCCGTTCATTTGCGCCCCCTGTTGTGGGTCCGTGTTCCTACACTTTCCCAACAATAGGTTGAAGAGGATTTGCAAATCATTGTATTCTGTTTTTATTTACATTTTACACAACGTCCCAACTTCATTGGAATTGGGGTTGCAGCTAGCTCGCTAAACCCAGAGCTAAGCGCAGTGAGCTGGTCTTCCTGCTGTGCAAGCTACCAACTATGATGGCATACCACCAGCTGGAACGGGTCTGAGCCTGCTGTGTCCATTGTGGGCCAGACTGATCTGACGGGCAGGTTGGTCAAAAACGGTTGGACACAAATGCAAGGCTCAAAGGTCAAAAACGGTTGGACACAAATGCAAGGCTCAAACAAACAGCTCTGATTTGGTTTGGTACACAAGTAGGCACTCCAAAAAACACAGCAGTACAAAAATCATTAGGCTAAGGTGTGGTCATTCAAACAGGCAGGAGGTCATAAATACAACAAGGCAGGCAGGACTATGGAATACGAAAAACAGAGCTGGAGAGAAGGCACAAGGCACATCAATCTGGTGAGGAACTACTGCACCCATTGATCTTATATAACCCAGGTGATGAGCTGCAAATTAGGAACAGGTGTGCGTGAAGCACCAGAACGAAGGTGTGGCCAGAGAGAGGTAAACAACCACCAACAAGAACCCAGGAACAGACAAGAAAGACAGAGACAGACAGACCCCAACAGAAAAACCCATCAAGAGAATAAACACACAGAAAACTAATGAATCAATGAAAATAACAAAACAGACCAAAACAAAATAAAACAATCAAACTAAATCTCAAACCCTGACAGAAACCAGAAGTTCTCAACAGCGGATCAGGCAGAGGAGGTACTGGATTGTAACTCAACAACTATGAAGTCAGATGGAAGCTGCAGCAGGTCTTCAGACCTCAATGGTCTGGCATTTCACGGCCATTAGCCCGGGCTAAGGACCTGTCAAGGACTGTGTTGTCGGCAACAACATTCTGTGAAACAAATTCACACATAGGGGTCTCTGGATCAATCCTGTCTGGGAATCAATCAAGAGACAATCTTCCTCACCACCATTGGATTGCCACAAAGAGGGTTTTCAAGTTCTCCACTGAGTTGTACTCGGAGCTCCGTGTCTTCTCTGGGTCTTATTTTCACTGTGAAGCTGACTTAGTAATTGTAAAACACAACAACAACAATTTTCCAGGGCTAAGACTGAACTGGTACCACCCTCCCATTTTCCAGAACAAGAAAACCCATCTCCACTATTTAAGGTCCTGTGTTGTCATGCTGCTTCAGGTCATGTGACCACTGTGTGAGTGACACGGTGACGGAGTGCTGAGCTGTCAGGGAGCGGTTCTGCAGAGTGTGTAAGCCTCACTTATGCAAGATAAACCTGCTGACTGGATCTCCAGCCAATACCTTCAGTGGAGAACAGCAGCACCATGCACCGAGCACCGTGCACTGAAGCACCATGCAACAAGCACCGTGCACCGTGCACGTTTTAATGTAGCAGTATGTTTTGTCAGGAGCAGTACTTTTTAACGAACACAACAGTCATTAGGGTTGCCACCTTTCAGAAATGAATCTAAAGGATGACCACCACGGCTCCTCGGGGCCACGATCACTACCCAAGAAGTGGTATATTCCATTCTGGAAAAAAGCATTTAGTCATACTTAAAGCTGTAAGTGCTTTATTAACATGAAACTTGTTATGTGTCGGACGCGGGCGGAGAACCGAGCAGCGTTTGACAGGACCCAGCAAAAAGGAAACAGAGCACGGTTCAAAGGATAACAGAATTTAATGACATAACAGTGAGTGCTAATTAATAACAAATGAGTGCGCGGTCTGGCGAGGTGGAAGAACGGTGCGCTCCCAGCAGCACAAACGGTCCGGAGCCAGAACAGTTCGGACCCAAGGACCCCGCCGACACCCCCCAGGTGGCCGCGACCAACCGAGTCTGTGAAAGAAGAAACCATCATGTGAGTCCACCACTCCACACACAGAGAGACCACTCAAAGGTGTACATAAACAGCAAACACTTCCTGGCTTAATCACCAATCAGCTTCCCACCCTGCAGGCATGAAACACCCAGTTCAATTCTCCACTGCAGTGGAAGCTGATTAAACGACTAACATAAAAGCTCAATATAATAAGGTGTGAGGGACACCACATTTACTGACTGTACTCATGTTAGTCACAAAACCTAAAGTACCTCAGGAAGTGTGCTGACGAGCGTGAGACCTCACCCCCTCCTCTTTCACAGACCATGGCATCAAACCTGGTACTGTCTCTGCATCCATGATGATGAGATGGTTCTCTAGACGTCAATCTCATCCGTCTGGTCACAAGGTCGAGTCTCTGGCAAATACACACTGTGTACTCCAGACTTAAATGCAACAATGCCCCAATCCATATAGATGCACCACAGCTGTGAGTCCTGACGAGCTGCACATGACCAGCCTCAGGTGATCAGGGTGAGGTCCTAATAACTCAGCCACACAGCCACTCAGTCCTGAACGCATGCCACCTGGAAGGAAAAACAAAAGACAGAAAACAGAAGACAGAAACAAAAGCCAGCCAGGCACCCCAGCCACAACAAAACTGTTCATGCTAAACTGTGCAGCCACTGAAATGTGCAATAATAAACATAAATATTAAGGAAAACACACCAATAATTTTAATCTTTAAAGTGAGGACATTTTTACGTTAAGAGGAAATAAAAAAATAAAAATACTTGTTTGCTTACAGTTTGCCTCATTGCCACAAATGCTGTCAAGCCGGGGGGTCGACTCTTCCCACTCACGTCTGTACATTTGCAAACGTTTTTGCTTCTTTGGATGTGTTTGGATGAATTTCGGGTGTAGACATGCCGGGCAGCCAGGGAACCCGTGACAGGACCAGAAAGGTGGGCACACGGAGATGTACAGTAGTGTTCAGAATCATAGTAGTGCTATGTGAGTAAAAAGCTTAATCCAGGTTTTGAGTATATTTCTTATTGTTACATGGGAAACAAGGTACCAGTAGATTCAGTAGATTTTCACAAATCCAACAAGACCAGGCATTGATGATATGCACACTCTTAAGGCTATGAAATTGGACTGTTAGTAAAAAAAAGTAGAAAAGGGGGTGTTCACAATAATAGTAGCATCTGCTGTTGATGCTACAAACTCAAAACTATTATGTTCAAACTGCTTTTTTAGCAATCCTGTGAATCACTAAACTAGTATTTAGTTGTATAACCACAGTTTTTCATGATTTCTTCATATCTGCGAAGCATTAATTTTGTTGGTTTGGAACCAAGATTTTGCTGGTTTACTAGTGTGCTTGGGGTCATTGTCTTGTTGAAACACCCATTTAAAGGGCATGACCTCTTCAGCATAAGGCAACATGACCTCTTCAAGTATTTTGACATATCCAAACTGATCCATGATACCTGGTATGAGATATACGAGGTCTGTCCATAAAGTATAGGTCCTTTTTATTTTTTTCAAAAACTATATGGATTTCATTCATATGTTTTTACGTCAGACATGCTTGAACCCTCGTGCGCATGCGTGAGTTTTTCCACGCCTGTCGGTGACGTCATTCGTCTGTGAGCACTCCTTGTGGGAGGAGTTGTCCAGCCCCTCGTCGGAATTCCTTTGTCTGAGAAGTTGCTGAGAGACTGGCGCTTTGTTTGATCAAAATTTTTTCTAAACCTGTGAGACACGTCGAAGTGGACATGGTTTGAAAAATTAAGCTGGTTTTCGGTAAAAATTTTAACAGCTGATGAGAGATTTTGAGGTGATACTGTCGCTTTAAGGACTTCCCACGGTGCGAGACGTCGCGCAACGCTCTCAGGCGCTGTCGTCAGCCTGTTTCAAGCTTAAAACCTCCACATTTCAGGCTCTATTGATCCAGGACGTCGTGAGAGAACAGAGAAGTTTCAGAAGAAGTCGGTTTCAGCATTTTATCCGGATATTCCACTGTTAAAGGAGATTTTTTTAATGAAAGACGTGCGGACGGGTTTAACAGCTGGACATGTTCCAACTTGTCCTTAAGGCTTCCAACAGAGGTGTTTTTCCTGTGGCAGAGCATCGCGGCGGCTGCGAGCCGACGTTGCAATCCGCCCGCACGTCTTTCATTAAAAAAATCTCCTTTAACAGTGGAATATCCGGATAAAATGCTGAAACCAACTTCTTCTGAAACTTCTCTGTTCTCTCACGACGTCCTGGATCAATAGATCAGTATCACCTCAAAATCTCTCATCAGCTGTTAAAATTTTTACCGAAAACCAGCTTAATTTTTCGAACCATGTCCACTTCGATGTGTCTCACAGGTTTAGAAAAAATTTTGATCAAACAAAGCGCCAGTCTCTCAGCAACTTCTCAGACAAAGGAATTCCAACGAGGGGCTGGACGACTCCTCCCACAAGGATTGCTCACAGGTGAATGACGTCACCGACAGGCGTGGAAAAACTCACGCATGCGCATGAGGGTTCAAGCATGTCTGACGTAAAGACATATGAATGAAATCCATATAGTTTTTGAAAAAAATAAAAAGGACCTATACTTTATGGACAGCCCTCGTATAGGCCCAACACCATAGTAGGAGAAACATGCCTATATCATGATGCTTGCACCACCATGCTTCACTGTCTTCACTGTGAGTTTGGGGGTCGTCTCACAAACTGTCTGCGGCCCTTGGACCCAAAAAGAACAATTTTACTCTCATCAGTCCACAAAATATTCCTCCATTTCTCTTTAGGCCAGTTGCTGTGTTCTTTGGCAAATTGTAACCTCTTCTGCACATGTCTTTTATTTAACAGAGGGACTTTGTGGGGGATTCTTGCAAATAAATTAGCTTCACACAGGCGTCTTCTAACTGTCACAGCACTTACAGGTAACTCCAGACTGTCTTTGATCATCCTGGAGCTGATCAATGGGTGAGCCTTTGCCATTCTGGTTATTCTTCTATCCATTTTGATGGTTGTTTTCCATTTTCTTCAACACGTCTCTGGTTTTTTTTGTCCATTTTAAAGCACTGGAGATCATTGTAGATGAACAGCCTATAATTTTTTGCACCTGCGTCTAAGTTTTCCCCTCTCCAATCAACTTTTTAATCAAACTACGCTGTTCTTCTGAACAATGTCTTGAACGTCCCATTTTCCTCAGGCTTTCAAAGAGAAAAGCATGTTCAACAGGTGCTGGCTTCATCCTTAAATAGGGGACACCTGATTCACACTTGTTTGTTCCACAAAATTGACGAACTCACTGACTGAATGACTGAATTGTGAACACCCCCTTTTCTACTTTTTTTACTAATAGCCCAATTTCATAGCCTTAAGAGTGTGCATATCATGAATGCTTGGTCTTGTTGGATTTGTGAGACTCTACTGAATCTGCTGGTACCTTGTTTCCCATGTAACAATAAGAAATATACTCAAAACCTGGATTAATCTTTTTAGTCACATAGCACTACTATTATTCTGAACACTACTGTAGATGTGAAAGTCTGAGGTCCGTCCACTGTACCGCGTGTCGGGTCCTCGCTACAGGACCCAACACGCGGTACAGAGAGGACATTGGCAGCCCTTAATATTTCCTGTGTTTTACTTTGTTCATTATTCAGTTTTGATGAGTGTGCGAGTGTGTGTGGGGGGCATTTATGAAAATACACAACAATTTACGTCCCATATTGATTCAATACGAGACACAACAATTAAGTGTCAAATAAAGGACAATTCTGTATTTTAAGGGACAGGTGGCAACCCTAACAGTCACACAGTGTGTGAGTGTGTGTGCTGCTCCGTCAACTCAGTGGATCAGTTCCACACAACAAAGCAATGAGTCAGAGTCCGATTTATTTCTCAGTTCAGACTTCGGTCTCACCTGGATCACCTGGATCTTCCTGGCTGGCTCCGGAACCCATCGGGCTTCAGGGCAGAGTTGTATATTCCATAGATGTCCACTCTGTGCTTATTAAGCTGTGCTGTCTGTTGTTCCGCTTTTTCCATTCTGGATTTCCACACCCTCCCTCTGCTGATTAATCTCCTAAATCCTCCCGCTGTCACACAGGACACTCACACACAATTTAGGAAGAAGTCCCATCAGCTGCGCCCTTGTTTTCACTCGGGGTCGCCACACCATGTTGATTTGGCACAAGTTTTACACCGGATGCCCTTCCTAACTCAACTCCACATTACATGGAGAAATGTGGCAGGGGAGGGGTTTTAACCAGGAACCTTCCGCACTGAAACCAAGCACACTAAACACTTGGCCACTGCCTCATAATGTTTAAAAAAGCTCTGTGTGTGTGTGTGTGTGTGTGTGTGTGTGTGTGTGTGTGTGTGTGTGTGTGTGTGTGTGTGTGTGTGTGTGTGTGTGTGTGTGTCATCATGCACTGTGTTACTTCAAAACATTGCACAAATATAGAATTTGTAAGACTTCTGTACGTATTTAAAAACATCATGTAAGCGACAGTGGGAAATGACTGAGTCGTGCTCTTTGTTTGTTCGCTGTTGTGGTTCAGAAAAATGAAGCAGCGCTGTCACGGTTCACACTGATGCTTTTATTCTGACATGTCTATTCCTTGCACTTTTCTGTGGGTTTATTTCCTGTTCACAGGCAGGAGAGCTTCCAGTTCATGGGTGCGCTCATTTCAGTTTTTATGGAGTCACACACTATTTAACGGCTCACAGCCCCTCCCTCCAGCGCCAGAACATCTTGCCCCAGCCAGTCTTGCATTGTTTCCTTGTGGTTGATTTCCTATTGCTGACCCACATTGACCCACATTGCCCCCTTATATTTCATGAGTCTAGCCTGCTGATCATTGGATGGTTTGTCTGATTGATGATGTATACTGTATACTGACACCTCTACCTGCTACTCTGCTTAACTTACTAGTTATTTCCCACTTAGACTCCTTCCCACTGTCGCCAAGTGCTTGCTCATAGGGGGTCGTTTTGACCGTTGGGGTTTTTCTGTAATTATCGTATGGCTTTTGCCTTACAATATAAAGCGCCTTGGGGCAACTGTTTGTTGTGATTTGGCGCTATATAAATAAAATTGATTTGATTTTGATTTAGACACTGTTGTATTGAGCTTTAGCTTGTGTTTCCAGGTTGCCCTTCAGCCTCTTCCCACACAGAAATTATTGTTACACGGACTGCTCTCACTCTGCTTATTCATCAGCTGCAAATAAATATTATTTCATGATAACAATAGTGAAGGTCTTTGCCTTTGATGCTACATCGGGCTGGAATTTTTGCTTTGAAATGTTGTGTGGGCTGCTGAAGAGGAGGTACTGCTAGCCCACCACCACAAGATGGCGCCCTGCTTGAAGTGCGGGCTTCAAGCACGAGAGGGCGTCGGAGCGACCGGGAGTGACAGCTGTCACTCATCATCCGTACCAGCTGTCACTCATCCACTACTCAACACCATCACCATAAAGGCCGGACTGCAACTCCACCTCCCCGCCGAGAAATCAGCTACCATTCAGGTAACTTCTCTGCTGACTTACATTGAGTAATAATCTGAACTTCTTTGCAGCCGTTTTCCTGTGGTGTGTCCTTATCTGTGGGATTGGCGTTTGGTGTGATCAGCGACGGCTTCGCCTCACACCCCAAACCAGATAAGTGGTTAAACAGGAGCTGCACGAGTGTGTGATTGGAGGTGGAGGTGCTCCCTCCTAACTAAACACTGACTGTGGGATTACTGAGTGTGCGAACTCACACTCATCAATACTGTTTCTGTTCTCTGCCAGCAGTACCGGGTCTGACTGCTGAAGACAGTGGCCACCTGGGGCGCAGGGCTTGGCGGCTCCGGTGTTCTTCAGATCCGTTGGTGGTGGAAGCTGTGTGGGATCCGGCTCTTCTCTCGCCAGACGTCTTCTATCTTCGAGCCTGCCCACACGTCACCTTGTGTATAATTGACATTCCACCATATTGTTATTGTCTGTACTTCGTTGTGCGATTCACAACATTAAATTGTTACTTTTTGGCTTATCCATTGTCCGTTCATTACCGCCCCCTGTTGTGGGTCCGTGTCACGGCACTTTCACAACAGGAAACCTGTGATGAAATGCTGTTTGGAACCCTCGAACGCTCAGAAAGATATGATATAAAAATCCCTGTTTCTGCATAAAGTACATCCATGAGATTACATCTGAGGCAAATATCAATCAACTACTTACCCTGTAACAGTAGAGCTACGCTAACTTTATCTTTTGGGCAACATGAAATTGTCAAAGACTTTTTTGCTGATGTGTTGTGCTGCTAACTTAACTAACTGCACATAGAATGTGAATATATTACATATACCAGTAATGTCCTATTAAAAATTGTGCACGTGACTCTTTAAAGTTCTCTGTCACGTTTTTATGCAGTTTGCCACAGGAACAGTGACTTATTTTGGATTAATTTGTCCCTCAACGAGTTCCAATACTTTACACAATTATCAACCTCCAAACCACCGGTACCATACGTACAGTTTCCCTCCATGAATTGCGGGTCATTTGAGCATCTTTTTCTGACTCTGTGTTGTAATGTTTGTCATATTTGCAGACTTTTCTGCCAAACGTATTTGATCCATGACTGAAATGTAATCAGTGTGTGCACTGCAAAAACTATTAGAATATGACAGGAGAGGAAGAAGTGAAAACGTAAAAGTGACCAACCACAGCTCTTGTGGTCTCCACCGTTTAACAGGTGCACGTCAGGCTCCGGAGAAGGTTCACAGCCCCACAGAGGGCTCCGATCTAAAGCGGTTTGGTTCGTCACACCCACCAATCTGTGTGAGACATTAAGCGGCATTTTGTTAATAATTACCAACCTTCAATTAAGCCCTGCCTCATTTAGGCACAGGGTCTGAGCACAGTTTGAAAAAACAAACGGCCGGCCCTTTAATCAAGTGCCCACTTTCCTCGACTCGGCGAGGCTGAACTTCATTTTGTACCCCTGTTACTGGGCACATCCAGACTGCTCTGCCCGGTACATGAGAGGGGTTTTTAATTGCGATTGGACAGGATGATTTGTCCAATGAGAGTGAAAATCTGTTATTCAAAATCCGTTATATATGGTCTTTATTACATGGAAAACCATACACATGCATTGGGACTTTTGATTTTTTTTCCGGTGAGCGGGAATATCTGGTTTACACAATGACTATTTAGGTGAGTTTTACTGTAGTTTCAAATGTGGTTGCCATGGCTGTGACATCAACTTGAGGAACTCAGGCTGCACAATTTCGAGTGAAAATTGCAGCCCAATGAATCTTTCAAAGCATTTTTTCCTGAGCTTGAGGTCAGAATCTCTGACCTTCCGAGTGTTTTGAATGGAACATCTACAGAAAACCTACGGATGACATCACAAAGAGCTATGCTGTGTTCAGAACCCTCGAACCTTCGAAGATTCCTACCTCTAGCCTGGGGAAAAATGTCTTGAATGCTTCTGTTGTGTGGGCCGCTGAAGAGGAGGTACTGCTGGCTCACCACCACCGGATGGCGCCCTGCTTGGAGTGCGGGCTTCAAGCACAAGAGGGCGCCAGAACCACTGGGAGTGACAGCCGTCAATCATCCTCAACACCAGCTGTCACTCATCATCTCATCATCACCATCACCATAAAGGCCGGGTGGCGACTCCACCTCCTCGCCGAGAAATCTCCTACGATACAAGGTAATCTCTCTGCTGACTTATCCGTCAAATAATAATCTGATCTGTTTTGCAGCTGTTTTTTCCTGGTGGTATTTCCTTGACTGGATTTTCGGAGCTGCACGTGTGTATGATTGGAGGTGGAGGCTCTCCCTCCACAAGAATCAATAATCAAGGTTGCTGGGTGTGAGGATTCACACTCACTACCTTCTGTTTTTTCTGCCAGCAGTACCAGGGCCGACAACGGAGGACAGAGACCACCTGGGGACTCGGGGCTTGGCGGCTTCGGTGTTCTTCAGGCCGTTGGTGGTAGAAGCGGTGTGGGTCCCGGCTCTTCGTTCATCTGAGGTCTCCTATCTTCGAGCCTGCCCGCAATCCTCTTGTGTGTGATTGGCAGTACCTTTGTTTATTTTACGTTGTGTTCTTGTGCAACATTAAATTGTTACTCCTTCCCTTATCCATTGTCCGTTCATTAGCGCCCCCTGTTGTGGGTCCGTGTTACGACACCTTCCCAACAGCTTCTTCGGGATGGAATTTTCTTTTTTTTTTTATTGAATTTATTCATATAAACAGGTACATGCAAATACAGGGTAACACACTACAGTGGGGTAAAAAAGTATTTAGTCAGCCCCTGATTGTACAAGTTCTCCTACTTAGAAAGATGAGAGAGGTCTGTAGTTTTCATCATAGGTACACTTCAACTGTGAGAGACAAAATGAAAAAAAAAAATCCTGGAAATCACATTGTAGGATTTTTAAAGAATTTATTTGTAAATTATGGTGGAAATTAAGTATTTGGTCAATAACAAAAGTTAAATGGACTGCATTTATATAGCACTTTTCCATCTGCATCAGACGCTCAAAGCGCCTTACAATAATGCCTCACATTCACCTTGATGTCAGGGTGCTGCCATACAAGGTGCTCACTACACACCGGGAGTAGTAGGGGATTAAGGAACTTGCCCAAGGGCCCTTAGTGATTTTCCATTCAGGTGGGGATTTGAACCGAGAATCTTCTGGTCTCAAGCCCAATATCTTAACCACAAGACCATCACCTCCTCCAAAAGTTCAACTCAGTACTTTGTAACATAATCTTTGTTGGCAATGACAGAGGTCAAATGTTTCCTGTAAGTCTTCACCAGGTTTGCACACACTGTAGCTGGTATTTTGGTCCATTCCTCCATGTAGATCTCCTCTAGAACAGTGATGTTTTGGGGCTGTCGCTGGGCAACACGGACTTTCAACTCCCCCAACAATTTTTCTATGGGGTTGAGGTCTGGAGACTGGCTTGGTCACTCCAGGACCCATCCATCCATCCATTTTCTTCCGCTTTATCCAGAGTCGGGTCGCAGGGGCAGCAGCTCAAGCAAAGCCGCCCAGACCTCCCGATCCACACACACCTCCCCCAGCTCCTCCGGGGGAACCGCAAGGCGTTCCCAAGCCAGCCGAGAGATGTAATCCTTCCAGCGTGTCCTGGTTCTTCCCCGGGGCCTCCTGCCAATGGGACGTGCCCGGAACACCTCTCCAGCAAGGCGTCCAGGGGGCATCCGGAAAAGATGCCCGAGCCACCTCAACTGACTCTTTTCGACGTGGAGGAGCAGCGGCTCGACTCCGAGTTCCTCCCGAGTGACCGAGCTCCTCACCCTATCTCTAAGGGAGCGCCCAGCCACCCTGCAGAGGAAACTCATCTCGGCCACTTGTACCCGTGATGTCGTTCTTTTGGTCATGAGCCAAATCTCATGACCATAGGTGAGGATCGGAACGTAGATCGATCGGTAAATCGAGAGCTTTGCCCCCCTACTCAGCTCTCTCTTCACCACGATGGTCCGATGCAGCGACCGCATCACTGCAGACGCTGCACCGATCCGTCTATCGATCTCACGATGGAGCGTGTAGAGCTGGTCCAGTGTGCTGCAACCAGGACGAAAACCACACTGCTCCTCCTGAATCCGAGGTTCGACCATCGGTCGAATTCTCCTTTCCAGGGGAGGCTGAGGAGTGTGATCCCCCTATAGATGGAACACACCCTCCGGTCCCCCTTCTTAAACAGAGGGACCACCACCCCGGTCTGCCAATCCAGAGGCACTGTCCCCGATTGCCACGCGATGTTGCAGAGGCATGTCAGCCAAGACAGTCCCACAACATCGAGAGACTTAGGGTACTCAGGACGGATTTCATCCACCCCAGGAGCCTTGCCACCGAGGAGCTTCCTAACCACCTTGGTGACTTCTGCCTGGGTAATGGATGAGTCCGCCTCTGGGTCCCCAGTCTCTGCTTCCTCTTCGGAAGACGTGACAATGGGATTGAGGACATCCTCGAAGAACTCCTTCCACCGCCCAACAACATCCCCAGTCAGGGTCAACAGCTCCCCACCCGCACCGTATACAGTGCCGGTAGAGAGCTGCTTCCGCCTCCTTTCTTTCTCTTTTTGCTCTGTATGCACCACTCGCATTTAATCGTTAGTGATTGATCTCTGCTCTCTTCCACAGCATGTCTTTTTCCTGGTTCTCTCCCTCAGCCCCAACCAGTCCCAGCAGAAGACTGCCCCTCCCTGAGCCCGGTTCTGCTGGAGGTTTCTTCCTGTTAAAAGGGAGTTTTTCCTTCCCACTGTTGCCAAGTGCTTGCTCACAGGGGGTTGTTTTGACCGTTGGGGTTTTTCCGCAATTATTGTATGGCCTTGCCTTACAATATAAAGCGCCTTGGGGCAACTGTTTGTTGTGATTTGGTGCTATATAAATAAAACTGATTGATTGATTTGATTTGATTTGAGGCGTCGGACGGTTTGCCAGAATCTCTTCGAGGCCAACCGATAGTCCTCCTCCATAGCCTCCCCGAACTCCTCCCAGACCCGAGTTTTTGCCTCTGCGACCGCACGGGCTGTGGCACGCTTGGCCTGCCGGTACCTGTCAGCTGCCTCTGGGGTCCCACCTACCAACAAAGATAAGTAGGACTCCTTCTTCAGCTTGACGGCATCCCTTACTTCCGGTGTCCACCACCGGGTTCGGGGATTGCCACCGCGACAGGCACCAGAGACCTTGCGACCACAGCTACGAGTGGCCGCATCAACAATGGAGGTGGAGAACATGGTCCACTCGGACTCCATGTCTCCAACCTCCCCCGGGATCTGGGAGAAGCTCTCCCGGAGGTGGGAGTTGAAGACCTCCCTGACAGAGGGTTCCGCCAGTCGTTCCCAGCAGACCCTCACAATACGTTTGGGCCTGCCAGGTCTGACCAGCTTCCTCCCCTCCCAGCGGATCCAACTCACCACCAGGTGGTGATCGGTCGACAGCTCTGCCCCTCTCTTTACTCGACTGTCCGAAACACATGGCCACTCCAGGACCGTGAAATGCTTTTTATGGAGCCACTCCTTCGTTGCCCGAGCAGTGTGTTTGGGATCGTTGTCACTGGAAGGAGGTTTTTGCTTAAAATCTCATGATACATGGCCCCGTTCATTCTTCTCTTAACACAGATCAGTCGTCCTGTCCCCTTTGCAGAAAAACAGCTCCAAAGCATGATGTTTCCACCCCCATGCTTCACAGTAGATATGGAGTTCTTGGGATGCAACTCAGCATTCTTCTCCCTCCAAACATGCCTAATTGAGTTTTCACTAAAAAGTTATATTTTGGTTTCATCTGAACACATGATATTCTCCCAATCCTCTTCTGGATCATCCATATGCTCTCTGGCAAACTTCAGACAGGCCTGGACATGTACTGTCTTAAGCAGGGGGACACGCCTGGCACTGCAGGATTTGAGTCCCTCTCTGTGTAGTGTGTAGCCTTTGTTACTTTGGTCCCAGTTCTCTGCAGGTCATTCATCAGGTCCCTCCGTGTAGTTCTGGGATTTTTGTTCACCGTTCTCATGATCATTTTGACCCCATGGGATGACATCTTGCGTGGAGCCCCAGATCAAGGGAGATTATCAATGGTCTTGTATGTCTTCCATTTTGTTACAATTGCTCTCGTAGTTGATTTTTACACACCAACCTGCTTGACTATTGTAGACTCACTCTTCCCAGCCTGGTGCACATCTGAAATGTTCTTCCTGGTGTCCTTCGACAGCGCTTTGGTCTTGGCCATGGTTGAGTTTGGAGTCTGACTGTTTGAGGCTGTAGACAGGTGTCTTTTATACAGATAACAAATTCCAACAGGTGCCATTAATACAGGTAACAGGTGGAGGACAGAAGAGCTTCTTAAAGAAGAAGTTACAGGTGTCAGGATCAGACTAGGCGTGGCACAGAAGTTGGATGGATGCAAATGCAAAATTCACAGGGACAGGTGTGATATTAAAAAGGCTTTATCTAAAAAAAGGGGCAGGCAGGGATTCGGTACACAAGTAGACAGAGAGGCAGTGGTACAGGCAGGCGTCAGGCTAAGGCGAGGTCCAAAAACATGCACTGGTCAAAACACAAGGCAGCAATGGTCACGGGCTGAGTGAGAGCAAGGTCAAAGGCAGAACGCAGTCAAAAACACTGCAGAGCAAAATAGAGCAAGACAAAGGCCTGGAACGTGAACTAGAAAGCACAGCAAACTGGCAGGGAGTGGAGAAAGTGAGGGGCTTAAATAACAGGTGCAGTGATTAGGAAAACAAGACACAGGTGTCAGGGAAAGTGATGGAAGGGGCGTGGTCAGACAAGACAGAGGTGAGGCAGGAGTAGAGTGACAGGTGGGTGTGACTAGTCACAGACTCAGTGACTGAAAATCAAACTCCAACCAACTGTGATAAAAACTAAAAAACCTAATGCAGAGAAGAAGACAAGAAAAGAGTGACAACATAAGACAGTGATCAACAAGAAAATAAAGGCAGATATCACACTAGAATGGGACCAACAAGTGGCAACAGTAAAACAGAAAATACAACTAATGACTACCCAGAAAATAAAGGATAAACAGAGTATAAAACCAATGACAAAAGTAATATGCACAGAAAAGAGATACTCAGAACAAAACCAAAACAAGACTGAAATACAATGTGACTAAAATACAATGGCCAAATACATATAACCAGGGACTGAAATCATGATAAACAGAAAAGTAAGGACAAAAGTCATAAAAAAAAACAAAACAAAACAGGACATCAGCCCAGATCCAAGGCAAATTATGACAACAGGTCTGTGAGAGCCAGAACTCTTGCTTGTTTGTGGGTGACTAAATACTTTAATTATCTTAAAATCAAAAGTGTAGTGTAGTTTCAGCAAAGGTAGCGAGTGGAACACACCCTTATAAAAGTAGAAAGGCTGGCTACAATGCGAAGCTCACAACCTAAGCTGCCATCTTCACCGCCTACGTCACGTCCTGGACAGAAGAGCTTCTTAAAGAAGAAGTTACAGGTCTGAGAGAGCCAGAAATCTAGCTTGTTTGTGGGTGACCAAATACTTATTTTCCACCATAATTTACAAATAAATTCTTTAAAAATCCTACAATGTGATTTCCTGGATTTTTTTTTTTCTCATTTTGTCTCTCATAGTTGAAGTGAACCTATGATGAAAAGACCTCTCTCATCTTTCTAAGTATGAGAACTTGCACAGTCAGGGGCTGACTAAATACTTTTTTGCCCCACTGTAAAGGGAAATTGTTTCCATTGTGGCCCAGAGATATCACAGACTCAAATAGCAAGCGAGATGGATTATGAATGTATATAATACATTCAAGATTAATATAAAAATGTGATTATTTGCACAATATATTTACACATTTTAAATGAGATATTTACACGTTACAAAAATGTTAAAAAGTTGTATAATAACATAAAATAACTAATAACATAAAAAGGGGTTGTTATTTCTACCCGGTTCTTTTATGTAAGATTCTGCCCCTTACCAAAAACCAAACCATTGTATTTCTCATTTTAAGTTTATTCAAGGTCACGTTAGATACCAGGCCTGGGACGCTCACAGACAGTGTCCATCTTGTGAAAGGCCCCTAAAATGAGTCATACAACACTTTTTATACCTTGTGGGTGTTAACATGGGTGTGGTATAGTCTCACATTTGTAATGTTACCAGCTCTCACCAACAGGGGGAGCTCTCCCTGTGTCTGAGACTTGGACACATGATGGAAGTGAAACTTAACTTGTATTTCTCAGAACTTCCGAACAAATAACACAAATAGTTGACAGCTAACATAAAATAAAGAATTAGCACAGATATTATCTAACAGGGTCGTTCTGTAAATTTTATAGTGCTCGCTCTATGGTAGATGAAGGCACAAACCGGAAATGGCACAAAAAAATCTCACCGGTGGGGAAAAAGCACTGATCTCTATATAACACTGGATCGCTCATAAGCCAATATTTTTGAAGGAAACCGGCCACCATATTACCACTCTGATGTCCCGCTCCTGAATGCTCTTTTCTATTGATCTTTAATGAGGCGGATGCAACTTTATTCTTTGTAATTTTGTTAAAAAATACCTTCATGTGCAGCTATAAACTACACAAATCTCAAGATCAAAGGCTGTGGACGAACATTTCACCTGTGAGTATGATTGAAATGGGAAGTAATAAGAATTTCTGTGCCGCTCTCGGGGCCTCGGTCAGCCTATCATCTGGGTTCCATCCTCAGACCAATGGGCAGGCAGAGCGGGCGAACCAAGACGTGGAGTCCACCTTACGGTGCGTCTCTGCCACCCACCCAACTGACTGGAGTCAACACCTGCCCTGGGTGGAGTATGCACACAACTCCCAGGTATCCTCAGCCACTCTCACCTTTTGAGGCCAATTTGGGTTATCAGCCCCCACTGTTTCCTTCCCAGGAATCCGAGGTCTCCATTCCCTTGGTGCAGCTCCACCTCAGGAGATGCCGTCGGGTGTGGAAGACGGCCCGCTCTGCCCTGCTGAAGACCCGGACCTGGACACAGGGCCATGCGGACCGGCATCGGGCCCCCACTCCCGCTTATCAACCCAGGCAGGAGGTGTGGCTCTCATCGTGGGATATTCCCCTGGCTACGGACTCTCTGAAGCTGGCTCCCCGCTTCATCGGACCTTTTGTTGTACACCGGGTGGTCAATCCGGTGGTCGTCCGGCTCCGTCTTTCTAGTTCCATGAAGATCTACTCGGTCTTCCATGTTTCCAGATTGAAGCCTGTCCACTCTAGTCGTCTGTGTCCCCCTGCTCCTTCGCCACCCCCTGCCTGGATGGTGGACGGTCATCCAGCATGGAGCATCTGGAAGATCTTGGACGTACATCGTTGGGGGCAGGGCTTCCAGTATCTGATGGACTGAGAGGGCTATGGCCCTGAAGAATGCTCCTGGGTCCAGCGGGGGCTCATCTTGGACCCTTCCCTCATCAGTGATTTCTACCGGGACCATCCCGTCGCCCTGGTCGTCCTGGTAGGTTGCCTGGGGGCTCCCATTGGGGGGGGGGGTACTGTTGTGGGTGGCCTGCTCTGTTTCTGCTGCTGCTGCTTCTTTTTCCCCCTGTGCACAGGTGGCGCACTGCAAGCTGATCGACACACCTGATCTCCTTCCAATCAGCACCTGCATAAGAACCCCCGGCTCCTCATTCCATCTTTGCCAGAATCTCTGCTAATCTTCCAAGGTAAGCTTGGCCTCTTTATTTTACCAGAAACAGAATTTTTCTGACTTTTTGGGTGTTTCCACACGCCACCTGTCTGAGCCTCAGCTTAGAGCTGACTTTGTCCTCGTTGCTGCCGCACCGAGACCAGCTTGACCTGCAGCCTGTGTGCGGAGCTCACACACATCTACCAGCTAAGTGTTTGTCCACCTTTGCTCACATGAGCTGCTTCACACTGAACTCTGCTTGGAATATCATACAAACTGAACTGTCAACTTTTCCTGATAACAAACACTAACAAGCAACAGAACTGATCTCTGGCCGTCTGCTTATTTGGACCAGCTCAAATCAGTTATCACTGATTCAAACTGAACTGTGAACTTCATGATAAAACATAACTTGACGAATCTGAACTGTATCACTCTAACAGCTGCACTCCTGCACCAGCTGTGATAGTTTGTCATTGATTGACTGTGAGACTCTCTTCTGGAAGTGACTGGCTCAGCACTCACTCCTCTGTCTCTCCTCCCCAGTCACGTTGACAGCTTGCAGGCGGCCACCTGGCTCCGGGTCCCTTCCACCTGAACTGAAGACACCTGGGCTGCGGTTGCCCTGGTTCCACCGCTGAGCAGGTCGGTCTCCACGTGGCTAGATTGCTGCACACTTGACTCTTTAACTTCAGTACTTGAACTCACTGTAAATAAATCTCTTTTCTTACGCACCTTTTCTGCTCCCTGCTTTTGGGTTCGTCCTTCATCCACACCGAACCATAACATGAAACCTTGTAAGTAGTATTCATCTGATTTAAAGCTCGGATAAAAAAAAATCCTTATGTATTAAAATATTAATCTGAAGTATACCTTGACATTGTGCTCATTTATCTTGCTGCTTTTTCCACTGTAATATTACTGCTAGTCTTTTAATGACAACAACATATATATGATTTTTACTAACATTTTATTACAAGTAGATATAAAGCCATTCACCATCTCTGGTTCTCAAGACCAGGCGCCTACGTGGCTCTACTCTACTCTTTTCTACTCTCCTATTTTACTCTTCCTTTTTAGATATTTAGATATACGTACCTTTATATACTAGCATAGCTCCACCTTAGAACTGGAATATAATATATAAGATATACCTTACTGAATTTCCATATCATATTAAACAACTGCAAGTATGTATGTGTGTGTATATATATATATATTATTTATATAAACATTTTTGTTTCCATATCTGTCTGCATGTGAACGCAGCTTAATGAAACGAACTTATGGTGTTGAGTTACAGTCTCAGTATATCGATATTAAATTGCAACATAATGACTTTAAAATAGACATTTGTTTTACATAATTACATTAAGGCTCTTGTACAGTTCATTTTAGTTTTGGAGAATTTGCTTTTGTACTTGGTGCAGTTGATGCTGAAGCTCTGGCTGCCTTTTTTCCCTCATTTCACTTCTGTTTAACTGACTCAAGGTCTCTCTCCACCCTTAGTAACGGCCGCCGTGCGGCACGCTGCTAGTCACGTGACGTCCATTCCAGGTCTATATGTCCATGGGAAAAATCTCCGCAGTGGGGAAAAAGCCACAAACCGTTGTCGTAAAAAGCCACAAACCGACGGTAGACGGACATAGATATGATAAAGAAGATTAGATGCCGCATTGGTTGCTGTCATGAAAGAAATGCGACCGCCATCTTGGACCGGTCATCGTAGTGATTCTATCACAAAGCCGACGGTAGACGAATATAATCATTATAAAGAGTAGACGCCGGATTGGTTGCTGAGGCCCAAGAAATGCGGCCGCCATCTTGGAGCGGTCATCGTAGTGATTATATCAAGGCACAGTGAAGGTTTGATTGGATAATCTTATTTTGTTTTTTAATCTTTCTAACATAATATGTGTGAAACACCAAGTGTTACAATACTTTTGGGGGGCACTGTATCCTAAGCTTATGATGAGTGCAAAATGAGTGTGGTATTATGGTATTATTATTATTATTACTGTTTTATTGTTTATTAATGTTTAATTTTCACGGTTGCTGGACTTTGTGTGAAATCATTGTCATATCGTATCGCATATCAATATGACAATATTGAAATATGAAAATATGGCCATATTATAGGCAAAAAAGACAAATGCTTGGGGGGGGGGGGGGTCTGGGTGAGCAGAGCTCCCCCAAAGCTGAAAGGCAAAAAAAAAAAAAAAAAAAAATTAAAGGCAGGGCCGGGGTCTGGGGGCGGAGCTCCGCCAGGAGCTGAAAGGCAAAAAAAAAAAAAAAAAAATTAAAGGCAGGGCCGGGGTCTGGGGGCGGAGCTCCGCCAGGAGCTGAAAGGCAAAAAAAAAAAAAAAAAAAATTAAAGGCAGGGCCGGGGTCTGGGGGCGGAGCTCCGCCAGGAGCTGAAAGGCAAAAAAAAAAAAAATTAAAGGCAGGGCCGGGGTCTGGGGGCGGAGCTCCGCCAGGAGCTGAAAGGCAAAAAAAAAAAAAAATTAAAGGCAGGGCCGGGGTCTGGGGGCGGAGCTCCGCCAGGAGCTGAAAGGCAAAAAAAAAAAAAAATTAAAGGCAGGGCCGGGGTCTGGGGGCGGAGCTCCGCCAGGAGCTGAAAGGTATTAGCCATGCTCATGCTCCACTGAAGCATTTACTCAAAAAAGTCTGAAGGATCTAAATGACATGGTAAGATGCTGAAGAGCTTCACTTATATGTCCGCGACATATACATGTTAAAATCAAACTTTCACTATGACTTGTGATAGAATCACTGCGATGACCACTCCAAGGTGGCGGCCGCATTTCTTGCGCCTCTGCAACCATTGCAGCGTCTACTCCTCTTTATGTCTCTGTTTGTCTGGTGCCGGTTTGTGGCTTTTTCCCTCCGTGGAGAGTTTTTGTACCATTTCCAGTTTGTGCTTTCGTCTACCATAGAGCGAGCCTCACGCTGCTGCGCTCCGCTCGTACTATGGTAACAAATGGTACTTACGTGTAACATTATTAAAGCAGGAACTGGTCCTCCTTCTCATTAGCTGCGTTTCCATCCAACTAGTATCACAACTCAAGTGAATTTTCATTAATGCGGCAAAAGGAAGAGTGCATTTGTGCGCATTTCCATCCACTTGTTATGCGCTTTAGTTTGACAATTTTTTGGAACCGCGTGGTGTCTGTATTTGACAACGTAAGGCTGCACCACATCGCAAAATTAAATGACCTGGAACTTTATTTTCCTGGCCTCGAAAAAAATGTTAATTTTTGTGAAGCAAAAAAATCCACACAGTCTAAGTGCTCCCATGCAAAATAAAAATAAAAAAATCAGTAAAATAAAATATTTTATTAGGGGTGTCTAATAAAAGTTTTTATTTATTTATTTAGATTTTTTTGCTTTAATTTTGTCTCACCTTGATCCAACACGCTACTTTACACATCTTGGATGTGTGTCTTTTTGATTCATCTTTGTAACAAAACCAGGTGAGCGAAGCAGAGAAAATTAGTGGTGTGTGTGTGTGTGTGTGTGTGTGTGTGTGTGTGAGTGAGAGAGAGAGAGAAATTCAAATGAACAATCCAAACTTGTATCTTTATTAAATTATAAAATTAATTTAAACATTTATCTATGTGCCATCTTTGTTAAAGAGCATAAGACAAAGTCTTTCAGCATGAAAGTACGTATTTTTAATGTGTGACAGCGTCCTGTATCGTAACTGAATCTCTGCTGTTTCTAACAAACCAAACCGTAGTTGGAGACACACCTTCCTCAGTACAAATAAATGCACTGGGGGCGCAATAGGGACCCCTCCAAGATGGTGGCCACACTGATGCAGCGGCAGTCCATGAGGCGTCTACGTATATAATGTGTATGGGCGGAGCAGGCGGAGCCGAGCGTCTGAGGTCACGTGTCTGTCTGTGGACACGGAAATGCTTCGTCAGTTGCAGTGATCAATCAAAACAATCTCAAAGTGATTTTTTTTCCCCCTTCCTCATTATCTTGAGCTGCATTAGCATCGTCATGGACGGTATGTAGCCTTTAAACACACCGACTCACAGCTCTTTTCACCGTGTCAGTAAAATTAGCTTCCAGGACCGACGACTCGTCCGACCGTACGCCGAGTTTACAGACGAACCTGTCAAGTGGCTTAGAGTCGGTAGAAATTCAAATGACTTAAAACCAGCAAAACTGGAATACAAGATTAATCTAAACAGAACTTTGGTGGCGGCATCAAGCGCTCGCGGTCCACAAAGCTAACAAAAATATACTAATACAGAAAATATAAATGGGGGAAAAAACAGCAAGCCACGAAGAATATGGTAAATGCAACGATTCGAAATCAAGTAGTAATTTTAATAAAGAGAAAAACAATTAACACTGACCACCGCTGACAAATGAGGGGTTTGTGCTGTGCGCATGCGCACTAAGACGTTTGGACAGTCAGGATGAAGGTAGGATTTATGTAAACTTATGAGCACATCTATCTATCTAAATATATTATACACACACACAAATAATTAATGTTTTTGAGTTGAATGGTATGAATATTTAATGAGGTGAAAGATGGTGCCATTCAATGAGGCGAGGCAAAGTTTAATGGAACATTACATCTTTCACTGAATTAAATATTTGTTCCATTGAAAGAATGAAAAAAACATTCATTATTTGTTTCATATAATGGCTAAAATAGGTCCTTGTAATTTGTCATTTTATTAATTTATAAACAGTGGAAAAAGGACTTACATTTTGGTGTTCAGTCAAACATGAACTTTAAATTGGAGTCCAAAATTGCGATGATGTAGTCCGTGTTGCCGTGCACTGACTTTGTGTAGTTCCTCAGTCCAGAGAAAAATCACATCAACAATTTGTCCAGCTTTTCATCCAAACAGCTCTTCATGTCTCCAGATGTCTTACAGAATAGTGTATTTGTTTTTGTGTGTGTGTGTGTTAGGAGAATTATCAGCGTCAGTTAGCT
Source organism: Thalassophryne amazonica (assembly GCF_902500255.1). Classification (NCBI taxonomy): domain Eukaryota; kingdom Metazoa; phylum Chordata; class Actinopteri; order Batrachoidiformes; family Batrachoididae; genus Thalassophryne; species Thalassophryne amazonica. The sequence continues at coordinate 855,628 of NC_047110.1, forward strand.
CCTTCAAATCGTCGTCAGTCAGCAAAACAAACTCCACGCTGCCCCCGGTAGCACCAAAATTTCACGCTAAAAAAGAACTATTGCACGGTCAATGAAACACAACTGCAAATGGTATGAAAAATCCATGTCACGTGACATACAACCCACCAATCAAATGACAAGGATCCACTCAGCCGTTATGTAAATTATAATAGCCAAGTGGCCGCTGTATGGCTTCATTCACACAATATCTGACATTTGCTGTTTGGTATGCTTATGTATTTTAGGTCAGTGATAAATGCTGTGAAAACAGAAAGTTGATAGGACAAATATTTTTGAAGAAATTAGCAATTTTAGCTAAACAATAAACAATGGATGTGCTGCAATGCACCATGGGAGTTTGGGGTTTTAAATGTTATTGTGTTTCATGTTAGTTTAACAGTGTGTTGTTAGTGTTATTGATTATTGTGATTTTGTAGTTCATTTGGTTTAGTCACTTAAGTTATATTGCTGTTACCATGAATGAGTTCAGTCTCATGTTGCTGACAGCATGAGTGAAATGTATACTGTTTGATCTCTCTGTGTTTCAAATTAGAAGCACCTGCATGCAGTAAAGACCAACAGCTGTGCGTGTGTGTGTGTGTGTGTGTGCGCACGCGTGCGCACCTGCAACTTCGATCAAGGACAAACAGAGCACAGCTGACATTTGCTGTTTGGTGTGCTTATGTATTTTGGGTCAAGGATGAACACCGCTAAAATGGAACACCGATAGTTTAAGGCACAAATATTAGCTAACATTGCTAATTACATTACATGGAGAAATGTGGCGGGGGCAGTGGTAGACACAGTTCTGCTAATCCGCTAACTGATAATTATGTAAGCTAATGTTTTCATTATCGGATTAGCTTTTCAAATAACCTTGAAAACCAACAGTGGATTAATTATCTTCCGATAAATTTAAATAAATTTTAGACCGCTAACCTATTTTTGTAGGCGTGGTGAACAAAGCTTAACAGTTACAAACATTTATGAAGTTCAAAATCAAAGATTTGAGTACCTACCTGTTAAATGCTTTGTAGTAGATGTGCAGTTCTATCCTCTGCAAACAGAGGAGAGCTGGTTCCAGGGGAAACTGCTCTGACCTCTGCAGACAAAGGAGAACTGGTCACAGAAAAGAAAAGCTCATTTCTTTTGACCCCATATGGATGTGCCGGCAATATCGCCATCATCAGATGGTTGTCAAATCAACTTTTTGGCTTTGCAAATGGCTTTTTTTTGTTGTTGTTGTTTTACAAATAAAAAATGGCATATTTTATAAAAGCACATTTATATGTAAACACCAACACACACACCTCACATTAACGTGTTGGTTTTTACATAGAATGAATGAGTCATCCAATCAGTGTTAGCGGAGGCTCATTTACCCATAATCCCTTTAGCATCTGTCTGTGTTTGTTACAAAACTTCAGAATTAGTGCATTATTTAAAATGAAAAGAGATATGTACAAATTGTAGATTTGTACAAATGACAGAATTGACATTAATGGAGTTATTCTGTCTGTATTAATTTTATTTACACTTCAAAACTATAAGTCAGCACTGCTTTATTTTCCAAGACCTCCGCCTCACGGCGACACTGTTATTGCGCAGAGAGTTGAGCTTCGCTGCTCCTCTCAACTGCTTCTCTGCTACAAGTTATGTAGTAAACAGGAGCTTCCAGCAGGGGGCAGGGCACTCAAAGACAGAAGTGCTGACTCATTGTTTGGGTCTGTGGTCTCCTTTGACGGTACCAGAAGCGATTCAGCTTGTTAGTTGCAAGTGTGCCGGAGACAATACTGGAAGTTATCGTTTCGCTATAGCTTCCGATAATTTTTTTTGTGTGGTTTATCGGTTTAGCCTCATAAAAGATAACTTTTCAGTTAGCTGATTATCTGTTATCAAAGCTAACTTTTTGGTTAGCTGTGCCCACCACTGGGCGGGGGGATATGAACCGGGAACCTGCTGCACCAAAACCAAGTGCACTAACCTCTTGGTCACCACCCCTGCTATTCATATATATATATATAGACTTTTATTCATTTGCACTTTAACATAACAGAATCGTCATTCATAATCACCCACAGGCCTTGAGTCCAAAAATTAGATATTAATAAGCAGAAATAGGTCCAAGCTGGGTATTCATAAAACAATAAGGACTCCACTGTGATTCTAAGTCTTGCTTATTAGCTTAGCTATCTCGGGGCTAGACATTGACCACCTTTTTACCACTGGCACACAGGGCCAGCAGCTTTGAGAAGTTACTGGCCCCACCAAAATTCTACTAGCCCAGACGTACATGGGTGATGTGAACTATAGCTGCTGAAACTTTTGAATTTTGACGCAATTTTGTGCGTTCTGGTGCATTCTAAGGCTGAAATTAATGAACACTAAGACTGCACAAAATTGCCATTGGTTTACAGCTTTTTTGCATTTCAGTTTTTGTTTGAACATGTTTATCTTTGAACTTACTTTGTATGTAACTTTTTGTGTTACTTATTTCTATGTTATTTGTTGTTGAGCATATCAAATACACTTGAGCAGAATAACATTAAAAGTGTAAAATTGTTTTACTATTTAACCTGTTTGTTTAAAATTTTAATGATTTTTTTAAGTTGGAACTGACCTTACATGCACTTACTAATTTAAGTTATTTTACGTTTTAATTACCATTTAAGTGTTGTGAATGAATTTTTAAGTTGGAACTGACCTTTTTCTTGGCTGGTGACCGGGTGTGGGTGGTTGTAATTTAAACATATTAGAGTTTCATTCATTCAAAGCGTATATGTTGTTCTGTTTGAATTTAAAGATGCTCACGAAAATTGCAGAAGATCGGCAACGGAAAAGACCAAATGTACGCTCTACTTCTTCTTTTGAATTTATTGGTTGTTTGCAAACCAACACAGTGCAATACTGCCACCAACTGTTTGGGTGTGGAGCATTAATGGATTCTGACATTTGTTATATGCATTAATAAGGAATTGTGGAGCTCAGGGAGGGGAGGAAAAAAGTGGGAGAAATTACACTGAACTGTATTCTCTTCAGTAACCTGTTCAATGCACGCTCCACGCATCGACAGCATACATTTCTTTGACCTGAAATATCGTTTCCTCAGCGGAGCGTGCATGAGACTGTGGAAGCGTGGTGCGAGACAAAACCAAACATTGTGGACTCACTGAAGTTGATGACACAGAGATTTGAAGACATTTGACTTTGCCGCTGGAAAAAATGGTAAAGTAAATAGAATTTTGTGAATATTTGTAGTGGCCCAAGCGGGTCATCATTTTATCAATTGTAGTAGCCCAAACATGGGCCAAATCACCGCTGGACCAGGAGGGCTAAGGGTAATGTTTGCCCTGCATCTTATCATCCAAAGAATTAGTTTAAACTTGATGTTGAATAAAAAGAAAATGCATATTTAAGCTTGAGCTGTGATTAATGGGGAAGTCAGCTGGTGGCCTGACTGGCCTCTGATTGTCACATCCTGCTTCCATGTAGTAATGGCACGACAGATCAAACATGGCCTCTTTTACCATTCCACGCTTTCTGTTTTGATATCAGCAAGAAACACCTTTCAATACATGCACGCATTAGTAGGAAGGACCTTTCCATCAGAGCTTTGTGACATCATATAGTGAAAATGTTCAGGGAAAAAAATGGAAAATTTTGGCGCAGATACCCCCCACAGAGGCTCAAGACCACGTAATCTGTGTGTTCTGGACAGTTTATGGGAAACGAAGCCCAAAATGTGAATTCTGCAGATACAGTACAGCACTACAGCAAACGTTTGTGTATGCATGGGAGGAATTTCTACCACACATACAAAGTTTGATTGTGGCAGCACAAGAACAAACCCAAAGTACCAGATCCATAGAGGCAGGAGTCTACCACAGCCAACAGGACCCAAGCTGCAGGCTGTGCAAATGTGCCACCAGAGACAGTCCAGCACATACGTAGTAGGATGCAAGATGCAAGCTGGGACAGCGAACACTGAGAGGCACAACCGAGAGTCTGGAATTATGTACAGGAATATCTGTGCCACGTACAGATTAGAAGTCCCCGAGTCCTGATGGAAGATGCCACCAAAGGTGGTTGAGAACGACAGGGCTCAGGTCCTGTGGCACTTCAAATTCCAAACAGACAAGCAGCTGCTGGCCAACCAACCAGACATAGTGGTGGCTGACAAGGCAAAAAAAATCCACAGTTGTGATTGTTGTCAATTCCAGCTGACAGCAACATCAGAAAGAAGGAGCACAACAAAATCAATAAGTACCCAGGGCTGAAGGAGCAGCTGGAGCAGATGGTGAAGGTAAAGTCTAAAGTGGTCCCAGTGGTAAAAGGAGCACTTGGAGCTGTAAGAGTGGCTTCAGAAGATTCCAGGAACAGCATCAGAGGTCTCTGTGCAGAAACGTGCAGCCCTGTAAGATACGGTCCAGAGCCCTCAAACTCTCAGGCCTCTGAGAGGACCCGAGCTTAAGGAGCACACACACACACACACACACACACTTTCCCCCTGCCACTTCAGTGCATCATGTCCCGGGCTTACATTCTTTTTTTTTTTAGACTGATGGTGGTACATGCTGGTCCATGTTTGTTCACCTTGCCTCAGAGAAGTTGAGGTTCTCTGACTGATCAGTTGAATGTGGCCCCAAAACCCCACAAGTCAGGTCTGAATGTGAAAGTGTTTTTCAGAATAAGAATGTCAGCGTTGAAGCATTGATCAAGCTCTCTTGATCACTGGTGTTAAAGGAACAGTTTTAATCTCCATTCCAATTAATCTGTCTCTTTTTGTCTTCTCAGAAACAATCTTCCAGCTGAAGGTCTGTATCTGACATATAATTTATTCCATCTCAGCCACATGAAACCTCTCACAGGTGAGTCTTCTTTTTGCCATACCTGTGCATTTTTTTTTCCCTGTGTGGTTTGTAGTTTACTTCCAAGCAGCTCGAGAGACTGTCCAAGAAGGCGGAGAAGGACGCTGACAAGGAGCGGGCCAAAGTTAAGAAGGTGAGCTGACCACACAGATCATTTACTCTTGTGTCTTCACAAATGCATTACATTCAGATTCCCTATATGTGTTTGTTTGTATTTGGGGTAAGATGATCCAATCAAAGCTCGAGCAATTTTTCTCAGCCATGTAGGGACTGACTCGAGTGCTGCAGTCATTGATCAAGCACAGAAATTCAGTTGCCCTGTCTACATTCACGACAGTGAGTTATGGTGATTATTCACCATGCTGGTCAATTTTTAACAAAAGAAGACATTCTGCATTGTATTTTAATTTTAGCTTAAACTGTGGCTGCATCAGAATATCTTGTGTGCAGTTCTGGTTCTTTCCTGGGTGTCGCATACAGCCACACAGAGAAGTGATACCTCAAAATTTTGACATCATACCAGCAATGTTCAATCATTAACACCTTTTACTGGACTTTGTATGACTGTAAGGTATCACACAGAGAAAAACTTTTTTTTAAAACCTTTTCTTCTGCTTCCTCATCCTTCAGCTGCTCCCATTAGGGGGCGCCACAGCAGATCAATCGTTTCCATCTCACCCTGTCCTCTGTATCTTCCTCTGTCTCACCAACCACCTGCATGTCCTCCCTCAACACATCCATAAACCTCCTCTTTGGCCTCCCTCTTCTCGTCCTGCCTGGTGGCTCCATCCTCAGCATCTTTCTCCCTATATACCCTGGGTCCCTTCTCTGTACATGTACAAACCATCTCAGTCTCACCTCTCTGACTTTCTCTCCAAACCATCCTACCTGAGCTGTCCCTCTGATATGTTCATTACTAATCCTGTCCATCCTCATCACTCCCAAAGAGAATCGCAACATCTTCAGCTCTGCCACCTCCAGCTCTGCCTCCTGTCTTTTTGTTAGTGCCACTGTCTCTAAGCCATCCAACATAGCTGGTCTCACTACTGTTTTGTAAACTTTCTCCTTCACTCTTGCAGATATTCTTGTATCTCAAATCACTCCTGCCACCTTTCTCCACCCACTCCACCCTGCCTGCACTTTCTTCTTCACCTCTCTACACTCTCTATTACTTTGGACAGTTGACCCCAAATATTTAAACTCATCTTCTTTCACCACTTCTACTCCTTGTTAACTGCACTATTCCACTGGGCTCCCTCTCATTCAAACACATGGAGTCAGACTTGCTCCTACGGACTTTCGTTCACCTTCTCTCCAGAGCATATCTCCACCTCTCCAGGCGAGACCCAACCTGCTCTCTCTACTCTCACTACAGATTACAATGTCATCTGCAAACTTCATAGTCCATGGAGACTCCTGTCTGTTCTCATCAGTCAACCTGTCCGTTACCATTGTGAACAAGAAAGGACTCAGAGCTGATCCTTGGTGTAATCCCACCTCCACCTTGAATGAGTCTGTCATTCCTACTGTGCATCTCACTGCTGTCACAGCATCCTTGTGAATATCCTGCACCACCCTCACATACTTCCACTCCAGACTTCCTCAACAATACCACAACTCTTCTCTTGGCACCATGTCATAAGCTTTCTTTGAATCTTCAAACACACAGTGTAACTCCTTCTGGCCACCTCTACCTTCTCCATCAGTATTCTTATAGCAAATATTGCATCGTAGTGCTCATTCTTGGCATGAAACCATCTTGCTGCTCATAGATCTTCACCTGTTTTTTTAAGAATAGCTTTGACTACTCTTTCCCATAACTTCATGCTGTGGCTGATTAACTTTATGCCTCTGTAGTTACTGTAGCTCTGCACATCACCCTTGTTCTTAAAAATAGGAACCAGCACACTTCATCTCCACTCCTCAGGCATCCTTTCACTTTCCAAGATTTTATTAAATAATCTGGTTAGAAACTCCACTGGCAATGCTCCTAGACATGTCCATGCCTCCATTGGAATGTCATCTGGACCAGCTGCCTTTCCACTCTTCATCCTCTTCATAGCAGCCCACACTTTGTCCTTACTGATCTCTTCCACTGCCTGATTTATTTCATTCATTTCATTTAAAAGAAAAACAAAAAAAAACAAAAAACAAACAAAAAACAGAAAAGCAGAAATAAAGCATCTCCATTACCAGAATGAAAAGGAGCAGAGAGAAGAACAAGTCTTATATTTTCTGCCCCTTTTTACAATACAATCTTTCAATATCCAGTGTCATTTTTCAACATTATTTAACAGATTGTATTTCTTTAACTTGTCACATACCACTGACTTATTTCATAATTATGACCATTATTAAATAGATTACATCAGTGACAGGTTACATTTTTAACTTAAAACATTTTATACATTATTAACAAATTACATTTTTTTTAACTTCCTTACAGCCCACTAACTTATTTTATAGTTTCATACTTACTTAATACATCTAGTTTAATATGTTTTTAAAATAATTTAAGCGACCTTAATTCTTTAATTTCTTTGTTGAGATTGTTCCATAATTTTACATTTACTGCAATACTCCGTTCTTTTACTCTGGTTCTGTATCTTGGTTTTCTAAAGACTTCTATTCCTTTCAGTTTATAACTACTTACTCTTTTCTCAAACATATTTTGAATGTTTGTTGGTAAAGTATTTTTATTTGCTTGGTACATTGTTTGTAATATTTTCAAATCGACCAAATCACGAAATTTAAGTACCCTGTACTTAATGAACAATGGATTAGATGGATCTCTAAAACCACTGTTGCTAATCACCCTTAAAGCCCTTTTCTGCAGAATAAACAAAGGTTGTATATAAGTTGTATATGTTGATCCCCAGATTTCTACACAATAAGTTAAATATGGGAAAATCAATGAATTGTACAATGTTAATAAACCATAACTATTTAATGAATATTTTACTTTATGCAAAACAGCAATGGCTTTCGCTATTTTTCCTTTTATGTAATTTATGTGTGACTTCCATGTAAGATCTTCATCAATTATGACTCCTAAAAATTTCATTTCTTTTACCCTTTGTATATCCATTCCATCTATTTGTAATGACATGTTTTTTTTTTTTGCTCTGTCATTAAACAATATGAAATTTGTCTTATTAATATTTAGTGACAGTCTGTTTATATCAAACCAATGCTTAACCTTTTCCAATTCTGTTTTTATCACTTGTGCTACTTCCTGTATATCTGATCCAGAGTAAAACAGCGTTGTATCATCAGCAAATAAAATGCTACCAAGCACATTAGATACATTCACAAAATCATTGATATACAAAATAAACAGTTTGGGTCCAAGTACTGATCCTTGTGGTACTCCATAAGCAATATTACACAATTCTGATTTGATATTATTTATCTGAACAAACTGTTTTCTGTTTTCTAAGTAGCTTTTTACCCACTGATGTGCAATCCCTCTTATTCCATATTGTTGTAACTTGTGAAGCAATCTTGAGTGGTCAATAACATCAAAATCTTTTTTCAAGTCAATAAAAATACTTACAAAATAATCCTTATTTTCTATTGTTGTTGATATTTTCTCTATTAATTCCATAATTGCCATAGCTGTCGAATGTTTTGTTCTGAATCCATACTGAGCATTATTTAAAATATGATGTTTCTCAGTGAATTTATCCAACCTTGTCACAAAAACGTTTTCCATAATTTTAGAAAACTGTGGAAGCAATGATACTGGCCTGTAATTAGAGAATTTATGTTTGTCTCCATTTTTATATAATGGGACTACCTTGGCAATTTTCATTTCATCTGGAAAAATCCCTGTTGACAGAGACAGATTGCAAATATAAGTAAATGGTTCAATAACAGTTTCTGTTATACTTTTTACAGTCATCATGTCTAAATTTTCATGGTCAGTTGATCTTTTGCTTACACAGTTTTTTACAATATTTCTTATTTCATCTTTTTCCACATTGTCCAGGAAAATACTATTGACCGTATTTACAAGTGTATGTAATGTATCTTCAACTATTGGTTTATTTCCCACCAGACTTGATCCTACATTTGAAAAATAATCATTAAACCCATTTGCCACTTCTTTTATGTCATATATCGCTTTATTTTCTTTGACAAAGTAATTTGGAAAAGTTGCTTTCGCTCCATCACTTTCAATCACACTTTTTATAATTCCCCATGTTGCCCTCATATTATCTTTACTCTTATTTAATTGTTCACTATAATAATCTTTTTTTTTGTTTCCTAATTATTGTCAATAGTTTATTTTTATATTTTTTGTATCTGTGTTCTGTTTCCTTTGTTTGCATTTTTAAAAAGCACCTGTATAAATAGTTTTTCTTTGCACAAGCATTTTTTATTCCCTTTGTCAGCCATGGTTTATTTACTCTTTTCTTACTAATTTCTATTAATTTACAGTTTTTATTATATGATTTCATCAATATTTTCATAAATGAGTTATATGCTACATTAACATCACTGACATAAACTTCTTCCCAATTTTGATTTTTAAGATCATATTTTAATGCCTCTAAGGCTTTTACTGACTTATCTCTTTTAAAGTTTATAACAGTTTTTTTCTTGTACCTATTTTTATATTTAAATATTGAAAAGACTGGTAAATGATCACTAACATCTGTCATCAAGATCCCATTCCTGATAATTTCATCTGTTCTATTTGTAAATATATTGTCGATTACCGTTGCACTTTGCGATGTGATTCTGGTTGGTTTTGTTATCAAGTGGAATAACCCCAAACTATACATTGAATTCACAAAATCACTTATTCTTTGGCAACTGGAGCTCTCTATGTTAATGTTAAAGTCTCCACATATAAAAAGCGTTTTGTTTTTAATTTGATGGAATAGCTCTATTATTCTATCTGTAAATTTCACAACACAAGTGTCTGGTGCTCTGTATACACAACTGATTAAAATATTTTTAGATGTTTCATGTACAAGTTCCACTGTTACAATTTCTATGATGTCATCCACAGTTGTCATTTCTTCTACAATTGTACATATCAGATCTGCCTTTATGTACAGAGCAACACCACCGCCCCTTTTATCTCTTCTGTTCACAAAATACAGCTCATATCCCTCTATTTGAACATCAGTCATGAGATCATCATTAAGCCAAGATTCAGTGATTGCAACAATATTAAATTTATTTTTAAACTGATTTAAATAATCTTTTATTTGCGACATTTTACAATACAAGCTTCGACTGTTTATATGTAAGAGTGACAGGGTATCTTCTGCAATTTTTTCACTATTTAGCTGTTCTACCGTATAATACTCGCAACCAATCGTTTTTAAGTCAAATATACTTTCATCAATATTAGTGTCTATGTCATATATTTTATCATCTGTTTCCATGTTTGATCAGATTTTTTTTTTTGTTGGTCCAATTACCAACAGACGTCATATTTGATTGTCTATTCAGGTCTGTATTTTGTAAGGTCCTCCATGTTTTTGATTTGTATACCGACATCATCCAGCCTTTTCTTTCTCTCATTTTCTTCATTCATTAGCTCCTCAAAATATTCCCCTCCACCTTCTCAACACATTCTTCTCACTTGTCAGCACATTACCATCTGCATCTTTTACCACCCTAACCTGCTGCACATCCTTTTCAGCTCTGTCCCTTTGTCTGGCCAATCAGTACAAGTCCTTTTCTCCTTCCTTACTGTTCAACTTCTTGTACAGCTCACAATATGCCTTTTCCTTTGCTTTTGCCACTTCTCTTTTTGCCTTATGCTGCATCTCCTTTTACTCCTCTCTACTTTCTTCATCTCTCTGACGATCTCAACTCTTTTTTGCCTTCTTCTTTCTCCTTATGCTTTCCTGGACATCTTCTTTCCATCACTAAGTCTTCTTGCCTTCCTTCCTCTGTCCAGATGTCACACCCATTACCTGCCTGTCTGTCTCCGTCACCACATCTGCAGTACTTTTTCAGTTGTCCAAAACGTCTTCCCCTCCATCCAGTGTCTCTCTCACCTGCTCACAGAAGTTTACACAACAGTCTTCCTCCTTCAGTTTCCACCATCTGATCCTTCCCACTGTAGCCAAGTGCTTGCTCACAGGGGGTCGTTTTGACCGTTGGGGTTTTACATAATTATTGTATGGCCTTGCCTTGCAATATAAAGCGCCTTGGGGCAACTGTTTGTTGTGATTTGGCGCTATATAAAAAAAATTGATTGATTGAATTGATTGTTGAGCTCTCACTCTCTTCTTCACCTCTAAAGTCAAACCACCATCCTATGCTGTCTAGCTACACTCTCTCCTGCCACCACCTGACAGTCTCTAATTTCTTTTAGTTTGCATCTCCTACACAGAATGCAGTCTACCTGTATGGACCTTCCTCCACTCTTATATCTCACCCTGTGCTCCTCCCTTTTCTTAAAGTAGGTATTCACCACAGCCATTTCCATCCTTTTTGCAAAATCAACTACCATCTGTCATTCCACATTCCTGTCCTTGATACCATATCTACCCATTACTTCCTCATCACCTCTGTTCCCTTCACCAACATGCCTAGTGAACCACCTCATCTAACTCATTCCAGAAATCTTTCTCTGTCATCTTGCAACCTACCTGTGGGGCATATGCACTGATGATATTCATCATCACTCCTTCAATTTACAACTTCACACTCTTCACCCTGTCAGACACTCGCTTAACCTCCAACACACTCTTCTTTTAAAATGACCCCAACACCATTTCTCTTCCTGTCCACACCATGATACAACTTGAACCCCCTCCCCCATGATCCTGCTCTTACTTCCCTTCCACTTGGTCTCTTGCACACACAATATGTCTACCTTTCTCCTGTCCATCATATCAGCCAGCTCTCTCCCTTTACCAGTCATACTGCATTCAAAGTCCTGACTCTCACTTCCACCCTTTTAGTTTTCCTCTTCTTGCTGTCTCTGGGCATGTTTTCTTCTTCTTCGCCTAGCAGTAGCCCAATTTCTACCAGCACCCTGTTGGGTAATAGCAGTTGTTGATAATCTTTGGCTTGACCAATCTGGTATGAAATTCGATTTGTACTCTGCATGGTTATGATGGCTTGTTAAATGCCGGATGCCCTTCCTGAGACAACCGTGCTTATTTTTTGGCTTGGGATCAATGCAGCCAGTGCATTTAGAGTGTACACTGCATCATGAAAGTATTCACAGCGCTTCACTTTCTCCACATATTTTTCTGTTACAACCTTATTCCAAACTGGATGAAATATTTTTTTCCTCAAAATTCTACACACAATACTCCATAATGCCATTATTGATTCCGCTTATCCATCCGATTCCTTATCGATTCCCTTATCAATACCTCCTGTGAATTTTCTGTGTATTATAGTAGGCTTTACAGGTTTTCTGTGTGTTCAACAACATTTTATTGAGTATTAAAGTAAATAAATATACACACACACATTTTTCATATCATCCAAACTTTTCTGATTTGGATGATATGAAAACCAAACAAAAAGAACAATTTTAAAATATATACACAGTTGAACTGTATATAGAAAAGCTTTGTAAGCTGTGTTATCTTTATTCATTCATTTTAAAGGTCAAACTTATTTGTGGAAGACAGGACAAAAATGGCTCTTTTGACAGTAAAGGTTGCAGACCACTGACCCAGACTGACTCCAAATATTAGTAAATTAAGTACTTTTATTTATTTATTTATTTTGGTGGTTTTCATGGCATTTTAGAAACGCTCTCTGACTTTAAAATGGTACATGTACTCAGGGCAGGTCTGCTGTCTGGTGTTCAGTCACTCACCCAACAACGGCATAGTTTATGTGTACATAAACATAAATGCCATTTTGTTCTTTTACGTTTGTACGTTTCAGCATTCTAAAGAGCTAACTTCTTGGAGAGAGGGGTGGGGGAGGGACAGAGAGAGAGAGAATAAAAACTTTTTCAGAATCTACATAGATGCAAAGTTTAGGGGTACAGAAAGAAGCAATGTGTAAGCAACAGGGGGTTTAGACAAACACATGCAGTGAGTTGGAATGAGTCGAGTCAGGCACAGGACAGGTACAAATTCATGAAAAGCACTAGAATGCATCTTTTAGGGTCTCTTTTTCCAAAATTTCATGGGGGAGCGCTAATTGTTTTATTTCTGTTCATGTCCAGAGATCAAGGATCCAGTGACTAATTTCATATTTATTTACTTTAAGACTCAATAAAATGTTGACATAGAAAACCTGTAAAGCCTGCTTTTAGTACACAGAAAATTCACAGGAGGTATTGATAAGCGGAATCGATAATGGCATCGATATTGATCAAATCAATACCCATCCCTCCCGATAAAACACTCTCAAAAACAACGGCCACTCTGAAGGACTGATAAGGGAATCATTAAGCAAAAAGGCTATTGATGGCGGTGGATTGAATCATTTCTTAACGATACTCGAAAAGAACTGGTTCTCAATACCTAACCCAAGAAGTATTCACAACCTTTGTCATGATGCTCAAAATTGAACTCAGGTGCCTCCTGTTTCCACTGATCCTTGAGATGTTTCTACAGCTTAATTGGAGCCCACCTGGGATAAATTCAGTTGATTGGATATCAAATCAATTTTATTTATATAGCGCCAAATCACAACAAACAGTTGCCCCAAGGCGCTTTATATTGTAAGGCAAAAGCCATACAATAATTACGGAAAAACCCCAACGGTCAAAACGACCCCCTGTGAGCAAGCACTTGGCGACAGTGGGAAGGAAAAACTCCATTTTAACAGGAAGAAACCTCCAGCAGAACCAGGCTCAGGGAGGGGCAGTCTTCTGCTGGGACTGGTTGGGGCTGAGGGAGAGAACCAGGAAAAAGACATGCTGTGGAAGAGAGCAGAGATCAATCACTAATGATTAAATGCAGAGTGGTGCATACAGAGCAAAAAGAGAAAGAAACACTCAGTGCATCATGGGAACCCCCCAGCAGTCTAAGTCTAAAGCAGCATAACTAAGGGATGGTTCAGGGTCACCTGATCCAGCCCTAACTATAAGCTTTACCAAAAAGGAAAGTTTTAAGCCTAATCTTAAAAGTAGAGAGGGTGTCTGTCTCCCTGATCCGAATTGGGAGCTGGTTCCACAGGAGAGGAGCCTGAAAGCTGAAGGCTCTGCCTCCCATTCTACCCTTACAAACCCTAGGAACTACAAGTAAGCCTGCAGTCTGAGAGCAAAGTGCTCTATTGGGGTGATATGGTACTATGAGGTCCCTAAGATAAGATGGGACTTGATTATTCAAAACCTTATAAGTAAGAAGAAGAATTTTAAATTCTATTCTAGAATTAACAGGAAGCCAATGAAGAGAGGCCAATATGGGTGAGATATTGCGCAAATGCAAAAAAGCAGTCCTACATATTTGTTTAATATGCGCATTGATTGACATATCCTGACATATCCCCTATAACTCAGCCACATGGGGTGTGCAGCCAGTACATTCTGAGTGCCGGTCCCAAGCCCGGATAAATGAGGAGGGTTGCATCCGGCGTAAAACAAGCCAACCCAACTATGCAGACTCAGAATCGAATTCCCATACCGGATCGGCCGCGGCCTGGGTTAACAATGTCCGCCACCGGTGCTATTGCCCAACAGGGTGCCGGTGGAAATTGGGCTACTGCTGGGCGAAGACGACGAAGAAGAGGAGGAAAACGTTGCCACGAACAGCAGGAGAAGAAGAAAACTAGAAGGGTGGAAATGAGAGTGGGGACTTTGAATGTTGGTAGTATGACTGGTAAAGGGAGAGAGCTGGCTGATATGATGGAGAGGAGAAAGGTAGACATATTGTGTGTGCAAGAGACCAAGTGGAAGGGAAGTAAGAGCAGGCGCATCAGCGGTGGGTACAAGTTGTTGTACCATGGTGAGGACAGGAAGAGAAATGGTGTTGGGGTCATTTTAAAGGAAGAGTATGTTAAAAGTGTGTTGGAGGTTAAGCGAGTGTCTGACAGGGTGATGAGTGTGAAGTTGGAAATTGAAGGGGTGATGATGAATATCATCAGTGCATATGCCCCACAGGTAGGTTGTGAGATGAAGGAGAAAGAAGATTTCTGGAGTGTGTTAGAGGAGGTGGTGGAGAGTGAGCCCAAGCATGAAAGAGTGGTGATAGGAGCAGACTTCAATGGGCATGTTGGTGAAGGGAACAGAGGTGATGAGGAAGTAATGGGTAGATATGGTATCAAGGATAGGAATGGGGAAGGACAGATGGTAGTTGATTTTGCAAAAAGGATGGAAATAACTGTGGTGAATACCTACTTTAAGAAAAGGGAGGAGCACAGGGTAACATATAAGAGTGGAGGAAGGTGCACACAGGTGGACTACATTCTTTATAGGAGATGCAAGCTAAAAGAAATCACAGACTGTAAGGTGGTAGCAGGAGAGAGTGTCACTAGACAGCATAGGATGGTTGTTTGTAGGATGACTTTAGAGGTAAAGAAGAAGAAGAGAGTGAGAACTCAACAAAGGATCAGATGGTGGAAGCTGAAGGAGGAAGACTGTTGTGTGAAATTTAGCGAGCAGGTGAGAGAAGCACTAGTTGGAGGGGAAGCAATTTTGGACAACTGGAAAAGTACTGCAGATGTGGTGAGGGAGACAGCTAGGGCAGTACTGGGTATGACATCTGGACAGTGGAAGGAAGACAAGGAGACTTGGTGGTGGAATGAAGAGGTCCAGGAAAGCATAAGGAGAAAGAGTTTGGCGAAAAAGTTTTAGGATAGTCGGAGAGATGAAGAAAGTAGACAGGAGTACAAGGAGATGCGGCGTAAGGCGAGAAGAGAAGTGGCAAAAGCAAAGGAAAAGGCATATTGCGAGCTGTACAAGAAGTTGAATAGTAAGGAAGGAGAAAAGGACTTGTACCGATTGGCCAGGCAAAGGGACAGAGCTGGAAAGGATGTGCAGCAGGTTAGGGTGGTAAAAGATGCACATGATAATGTGCTGACAAGTGAGGAGTGTGTGCTGAGAAGGTGGAGGGAATATTTTGAAGAGTTGATGAATAAAGAAAATGAGCGAGAGAAAAGGCTGGATTATGTGGTGAGAGTAAATCAGGAAGTAAAAGAGATTAGCAAGGACGAAGTGAGGGCTGCTACGAAGAGGATGAAGAGTGGAAAGGCAGTTGGTCCAGATGACATTCCAATGGAGGCATGGAAATGTCTAGGAGAGATGGCAGTAGAGTTTCTAACCAGATTGTTTAATAAAATCTTGGAAAGTGAGAGGATGCCTGAGGAGTGGAGACGAAGTGTGCTGGTTCCTATTTTCAAGAACAAGGGTGATGTGCAGAGCTGCAGTAACTACAGAGGCATAAAGCTGATCAGCCACGGCATGAAGTTATGGGAAAGAGTAGTAGAAGCTAGGCTTAGAAAACAGGTGAAGATCTATGAGCAGCAATATGGTTTCATGCCGAGAAAGAGCACTACAGATGCAATGTTTGCTCTGAGAATACTGTTGGAAAAGTACAGAGAAGGACAGAAAGTTACATTGTGTGTTTGTGGACTTAGAAAAAGCTTATGATAGGGTGCCAAGAGAAGAGTTGTGGCATTGTATGAGGAAGTCTGGAGTGGCAGAGAAGTACGTTAGGGTAGTGCAGGACATGTACAAGAATAGTGTGACAGCGGTGAGATGCGCAGTCGGAATAACACTCATTCAAGGTGGAGGTGGGATTACACCAAGGATCAGCTCTGAGTCCTTTCTTGTTTGCAGTGGTGATGGACAGGTTGACAGATGAGATCAGACAGGAGTCCCCATGGACTATGATGTTTGCAGATGACATTGTGATCTGTAGTGAGAGTAGAGAGCAAGTTGAGTCTAGTCTGGAGAAGTGGAGATATGCTTTGGAGAGAAGGGGAATGAAAGTCAGTAGAAGCAAGACTGAGTACATGTGTGTGAAAGAGAGGGAGCCCAGTGGAATTGTGCAGTTACAAGGAGTAGAAGTGGTGAAAGTAGATGAGTTTAAATATTTGGGGTCAACTGTTCAAAGTAATGGAGAGTGTGGTAGAGAGGTGAAGAAGAGAGTGCAGGCAGGGTGGAGTGGGTGGAGAAAGGTGGCAGGAGTGATTTGTGACCGAAGAATATCAGCAAGAGTGAAGGGGAAAGTTTACAAAACAGTAGTGAGACCAGCTATGTTGTATGGTTTAGAGACAGTGGCACTAACAAAAAGACAGGAGGCAGAGCTGGAGGTGGCAGAGCTGAAGATGTTGATATTCTCTTTGGGAGTGACAAGAATGGACAAGATTAGGAATGAACATATCAGAGGGACAGCTCAGGTGGGACGGTTTGGAGACAAAGTCAGAGGCGAGATTGAGATGGTTTGGACATGTGCAGAGGAGGGACCCAGGGTATATAGGGAGAAGGATGCTGAGGATGGAGCCACCAGGCAGGAGGAGAAGAGGGAGACCAAAGAGGAGGTTCATGGATGTGCTGAGAGAGGACATGCAGGTGGTTGGTGTGACAGAGGAAGCTACAGAGGACAGGGTGAGATGGAAACGATTGATCTGCTGTGTTGACCCCTAACAGGAACAGCCGAAAGACAAAGAAGAAGAAGAAGATTGACATATCCTGATCAAAAATGACTCCAAGGTTTCTCACAGTATTACTAGAGGTCAGGGTAATGCCATCCAGAGTAAGGATCTGGTTAGGCACCATGTTTCTAAGATTTGTGGGGCCAAGTACAATAACTTCAGTTTTATCTGAGTTTAAAAGCAGGAAATTAGAGGTCATCCATGTCTTTGTCTGTAAGACAATCCTGCAGTTTAGCTAATTGATGTGTGTCCTCTGGCTTCATGGATAGATAAAGCTGGATATCATCTGCGTAACAATGAAAATTTAAGCAATGCTGTCTAATAATACTGCCTAAGGGAAACATGTATAAAGTGAATAAAATTGGTCCTAGCACAGAATCTTGTGGAACTCCATAATTAACCTTAGTCTGTGAAGAAGATTCCCCATTTACATGAACAAATTGTAATCTATTAGATAAATATGATTCAAACCACCGCAGCGCAATGCCTTTAATACCTATGGCATGCTCTAATCTCTGTAATAAAATTTTATGGTCAACAGTATCAAAAGCAGCACTGAGGTCTAACAGAACAAGCACAGAGATGAGTCCACTGTCTGAGGCCATAAGAAGATCATTTGTAACCTTCACTAATGCTGTTTCTGTACTATGATGAATTCTAAAACCTGACTGAAACTCTTCAAATAGACCCTTCCTCTGCAGATGATCAGTTAGCTGTTTTACAACTACCCTTTCAAGAATTTTTGAGAGAAAAGGAAGGTTGGAGATTGGCCTATAATTAGCTAAGATAGCTGGGTCAAGTGATGGCTTTTTAAGTAATGGTTTAATTACTGCCACCTTAAAAGCCTGTGGTACATAGCCAACTAATAAAGATAGATTGATCATATTTAAGATCGAAGCATTAATTAATGGTAGGGCTTCCTTGAGCAGCCTGGTAGGAATGGGGTCTAATAGACATGTTGATGGTTTGGAGGAAGTAACTAATGAAAATAACTCAGACAGAACAATCTGAGAGAAAGAGTCTAACCAAATACCGGCATCACTGAAAGCAGCCAAAGATAACGATATGTCTTTGGGATGGTTATGACTAATTTTTTCTCTAATAGTTAAAATTTTATTAGCAAAGAAAGTCATGAAGTCATTACTAGTTAAAGTTAAAGGAATACTCGGCTCAATAGAGCTCTGACTCTTTGTCAGCCTGGCTACAGTGCTGAAAAGAAACCTGGGGTTCTTATTTTCTTCAATTAGTGATGAGTAGTAAGATGTCCTAGCTTTACGGAGGGCTTTTTTATAGAGCAACAGACTCTTTTTCCAGGCTAAGTGAAGATCTTCTAAATTAGTGAGACGCCATTTCCTCTCCAACGTACGGGTTATCTGCTTTAAGCTGCGAGTTTGTGAGTTATACTACGGAGTCAGGCACTTCTGATTTAAGGCTCTCTTTTTCAGAGGAGCTACAGCATCCAAAGTCCTCTTCAGTGAGGATGCAAAACTATTGACGAGATAATCTATCTCACTCACAGAGTTTAGGTAGCTACTCTGCACTGTGTTGGTATATGGCATTAGAGAACATAAAGAAGGAATCATATCCTTAAACCTAGTTACAGCGCTTTCTGAAAGACTTCTAGTGTAATGAAACTTGTTCCCCACTGCTGGGTAGTCCATCAGAGTAAATGTAAATCTTATTAAGAAATGATCAGACAGAAGGGGGTTTTCAGGGAATACTGTTAAGTCTTCAATTTCCATACCATAAGTCAGAACAAGATCTAAGATATAATTAAAGTGGTGGGTGGACTCATTTACACTTTGAGCAAAGCCACTTGAGTCTAACAGTAGATTAAATGCAGTGTTGAGGCTGTCATTCTCAGCATCTGTGTGGATGTTAAAATCGCCCACTATAATTATCTTATCTGAACTAAGCATTAAGTCAGACAAAAGGTCCGAAAATTCACAGAGAAACTCACAGTAACGACCAGGTGGACAATAGATAACAACAAATAAAACTGGTTTTTGGGACTTCCAATTTGGATGGACAAGACTAAGAGTCAAGCTTTCAAATGAATTAAAGCTCTGTCTGGGTTTTTGATTAATTAATAAGCTGGAATGGAAGATTGCTGCTAATCCTCCGCCTCGGCCCATGCTACGAGCGTTCTGGCAGTTAGTGTGACTCGGGAGTGTTGACTCATTTAAACTAACATATTCATCCTGCTGTAACCAGGTTTCTGTAAGGCAGAATAAATCAATATGTTGATCAATTATTATATAATTTACTAACAGGGACTTAGAAGAGAGAGACCTAATGTTTAATAGACCGCATTTAACTGTTTTAGTCTGTGGTGCAGTTGAAGGTGCTATATTATATTTTCTTTTTGAATTTTTATGCTTAAATAGATTTTTACTGGTTATTGGTGGTCTGGGAGCAGGCACCGTCTCTACGGGGATGGGGTAATGAGGGGATGGCAGGGGGAGAGAAGCTGCAGAGAGGTGTGCAAGACTACAACTCTGCTTCCTGGTCCCAACCCTGGATAGTCACAGTTTGGAGGATTTAAGAAAATTGGCCAGATTTCTAGAAATGAGAGCTGCTCCATCCAAAGTGGGATGGATGCCGTCTCTCCTAACAAGACCAGGTTTTCCCCAGAAGCTTTACCAATTATCTATGAAGCCCACCTCATTTTTTGGACACCACTCAGACAGCCAGCAATTCAAGGAGAACATGTGGCTAAACATGTCACTCCCGGTCCGTTTGGGGAGGGGCCCAGAGAAAACTACAGAGTCCGACATTGTTTTTGCAAAGTTACACACCGATTCAATGTTAATTTTAGTGACCTCCGATTGGCGTAACCTGGTGTCATTACTGCCGACGTGAATTACAATCTTACCAAATTTACGCTTAGCCTTAGCCAGCAGTTTCAAATTTCCTTCAATGTCGCCTGCTCTGGCCCCCGGAAGACAATTGACTATGGTTGATGGTGTCACTAACTTCACATTTCTCAAAACAGAGTCGCCAATAACCAGAGTTTGATCCTCGGCGGGTGTGTCGCCGAGTGGGGGAAAAACGGTTAGAAATGTGAACGGGTTGGCGGTGTACAGGGGGCTTCTGTTTAGGGCTATGCTTCCTCCTCACAGTCACCCAGTCGGCCTGCTTTCCCGGCTGCTCGGGATCTGCTGGAGGGGAACTAACGGCGGCTATGCTACCTTGGTCTGCACCAACTACAGGGGCCTGGCTAGCTGTAGAATTTTCCACGGTGTGGAGCCCAGTCTCCAGTTCGCCCAGCCTGGCCTCCAAAGCTACGAATAAGATACACTTATTACAAGTACCATTACTGCTAAAGGAGGCCGCGGAATAACTAAACATTTCACACCCAGAGCAGAAAAGTGCGGGAGAGACAGGAGAAGCCGCCATGCTAAACCGGCTAAGAGCTAGTAGCTGCGCTAAGCTAACGGATTCCTAAAAACACACAAAGTGAATAATGTGTAAATAATTTAGAGGTGATTCAGCAGAGGGAGTGCTTTAGTTAAGGCACGTGAAGATTACACCGTGAAACAAATCGTTATCTAGATCAATCTAACTGTGCAGATTAAACAGCTAACAGATACAGCAAAACACCGCTGTGCTCCGGAACAGGAAGTGATACAATACCACAGTGAGAGCCAACCCCCAGTAGAGGCAAGCAAGAGTCAGCCAGATATGTTTTGGAAAGACACACACCTGTCTACATATAAGGTCCCACAGTTGACAGTCAGAGCACAAACCAAGCATGAAGTCAAAGGATTTGCCTGTAGACCTCTGAGACAGGATTGTCTGGAGACACAAATCTGTGGAAGGGTACAGAAATATTTCTGCTGCTTTGAAGGTCCCAATGAGCACAGTGACCTCCATCATCTGTAAATGGGTGAAGTTCAGATCCACCAGGACTCTTCCTAGAGCTGGCCGCCCGTCTAAACTGATTGATCGGGGGAGAAGGACCTTAGTCAGGAAGGTGACCAAGAACCCGATGGTTACTCTGTCAGAGCTCCAGCATTCCTCTGTGGAGAGAGGAGAACCTTCTAGAAGGACAACCATCTCTGGAGCAATCCACCACTCAGGCCTGTATGGTAGAGTGTCCAGACGGAAGCCACTCCTTAGTAAAAGACACATGGCAGCCTGCCTGGGGTTTGACAAAATGCACCTGAAGGACTCTCAGTCCAGGAGAAACAAAATTCTCTGGTCTGATGAGACAAAGATTGAAGTCTTTGGAGGAAACCAGGCACCATCCCTACAGTGAAGCATGGTGGTGGCAACATCATGCTGTGGGGATGTTTTTCAGCAACAGGAACTAGGAGACTAGTCAGGATTGAGGGAAAGATTAATGCAGCAATGTACAGAGACATCCTGGATGAAAACCTGCTCCAGAGCGCTCTTGACCTCCGACTGGAGTGACGGTTCACCTTTCAGCAGGATAATGACCCTAAACACACAGCCAAGATATCAAACGAGTGGTTTCAGGACAACTCTGTGAATGTCCTTGAGTGGTCCAGCCAGAGCCCTGACCTGAATCTGACTGAACATCTCTAGAGAGATCTGAAAATGGCTGTGCACCGACGCTCCCCATCCAACCTGATGGAGCTTGAGAGGTGCTGCAAAGAGGAATGGACCAAACTGCCCAAAGATTGGTGCACCAAGCTTGAGGAATCATATTCAAGAAGTCTTGAGCCTGGAATTGCTGCCAAAGGTGCATCAACAAAGTATTAAGCAAACAGTGTGAATACTTATGGACACGATTCTTAGTTAGTTTCTTAGGGTTTTTTTGTTTGTTTGTTTTTATAAATTTGCAAAAATTAAAAAAAACTTCATGTTGTCATTATGGGGGGGGATTTGGTCCATGTAATTTTTTGTTTGATGTTCTAGAGATGTTTCTGCATTGAAACAGTGTAAAGGTTGAGATGTTGTTTTGCTACCACTGTCTCTGTGTGGTCACCAGGCGCTCCAGCAGAAAAACACAGAAACTGCTCGCGTTTATGCAGAGAACGCCATTCGGAAGAAGAACGAGAGTCTTAACTGGCTGCGTTTGTCATGTCGTGTGGATGCTGTGGCCTCAAAAGTCCAGACTGCTGTCACCATGAAGGGAGTGAGTTTCTGCTGTACCACAACAGGCTGTTGCCATGTCAACAGCATGCGATGTCATCTGACAGAAATGTTTCTCTTTTTAATCAGGTGACCAAAAACATGGCCCAGGTGACCAAGGCCCTGGACAAAGCTCTGGGCTCCATGGACCTCCAGAAGGTCTCTGCAATCATGGACAAGTTTGAAGGCCAGGTCCAGAACCTTGATGTCCATACCTCAGTGAGTACCTGCTGACTGTGATTTTGGAAATGTAGATGTTGCAGAGGTTTTAGTGATAATTGCCATGTTTAAGATGGGGTCTGACCTTTCAGTGGTACAAGGAATTGTGCAAAAAGTAAGGCAGAGGAGATGTACAAATGAAAGGCAAGATGAATAAAAGAGAATAAAAGTTGCCAAATGTTACATACAGGATGTAAACAGTTGTGCACATAGCTGGTGCTCATGCATGCTTAAAATAAATGATACATAGCAGAAACTGTCATCATCGCTTACCTCCTGAGAAGTGCTTCCCTCCATGTTCTGCTGTATGTCCTTTATTTTTAGCATGCACAAGCACCATGAGCACCAGTTATATGCATCCCTGGATATAAATAATATACACAGTAGGGGTAGACTGATTTTCGGCCGGGTCAGTTATCGCCACCGATATTCAATATTTTTGCAAATATCTGTATTGGCCATTTATACTGGCAGTGCATCATGTAGTGACTCACTACATGATGGTCTGCAAAAACAAACTGTCATATCGGCCAGTATAAATGGCCTATATATGTGCAGATGATAATTCTGCTGACAAGTGAGGTGTGAGTGTGCGGAGAAGGTGGAGGGAATATTTTGAGGAGCTGATCAATGAAGAAAATGAGAGAGAGAAAAGGCTGGATGATGTGGAGAGATTAAATCAGGCAGTGGACGAGATTAGTAAGGATGAAGTGAGGGCAGCTATGAAGAGTGAAAAGGCAGTTGGTCCAGATGACATTCCAGTGGAGGCATGGCAATGGAGTTTCTAACCAGATTGTTTAATAAAATCTTGGAAAGTGATAAGATGCCTGAGGAGTGGAGAAGAAGTGTGCTGGTTTCTACAACCCCAATTCCAATGAAGTTGGGGCATTGTGTGAAATGTAAATAAAAACAGAATGCAATGATTTGCAAATCCTCTTCAACTTGTATTCAATTGAATACACCACAAAGACAAGATATTTAATGTTTAAACTGATAAACTTTATTGTTTTTATGCAAATATTTGCTCATTTTGAAATGGATGTCTGCAACACATTTCAAAAAAGTTGGGACAGGGGCAACAAAAGACTAGGGAAGTTGATGAGTGTTCAAAGAACACCTGTTTGGAACATTCCACAGATGAACAGGTTAATTGGAAACAGGTGAGTGTCATGATTGGGTATAAAAGCAGCCTCCCCAAAAGGCGCAGCCCTTCACAAACAAAGATGGGGTGAGGATCACCACTTTGTGAACAACTGCATGAAAAAATAGTCCAACAGTTTAAGAACAATGTTTCTCAACATTCAGCTGCAAGGAATTTTGACATTCCATCATCTACAGTCTGTGAAATGGTTAATTCTGTATCAGAATCCACATCAGTACTTTTGTATGGTATTTTAAATTCACCCATTTCGGCATCATCATCGGTACGCAACTTTCTCCCGCTCTCAACTAACAGTGCCATCTGCATAGCAGTGCGCGGCTGGTCAGGGCGTGGAGTAATGCATCCAAATGTGTAACGGTCAAATATTTTGCCACTGTTATCCCAATATTATACAGTCTGAAATCTCACACGATTGACCAATCAGATTTGTGAAAAAAAATGTAATTGGATTAAAATGAGAGATTAATAATTTCCAGCACAGTTGGCCCAAGAGTGGCCCACTGGTGCTTAAATAATTTTGTTGGTATTGTTGAATACGCAGGTTGTGCTTTTTAGCGATGTTACAAGTTTCATCAGCATGCCTAGTGAGATACTATCAAATTCTGTAAATCTAGGTAATACCTCAGTAATGGTGCCCACCTCAATAGCAGGGTGTAGTGGCTGGGTTAAGGCATGCTGGGATATGTTTAACCTAATGTCTTCTATTTTTTTCTTGAAGTAATCTAAAAAATCTTGTGCTGTAAAAGGAGAGCGACTTACAGGTGGTTGTCCATGAATGTGTTGCCACCGTGTGGAACAAGAACTTTAAATTATGCTTGTTTTTCTTGATCAAATCAGATTAATAGGTCCACTTTGTAGCCAGTAGTGCATGTTTATAGTCTAAGCATAAGAAAATGCAGGCATCAGACTAAAAGCATAAGAGAAGTGCACCATTTCCATTCTAGACCTCTTGCCTTTTGCTTGAGGCCACGCAAGTAATTATGGAACTAAGGTGACTGTGTTTTTGGGGGGCATGGTTTTAATATACAGTGAGGAAAATAAGTATTTGAACACCCTGCTGTTTTGCAAGTTCTCCCACTTATAAATCATGGAGGGGTCTGAAATTTTCATCTTAGGTGCATGTCCACTGTGAGAGACATAATCAAAAAAAAAAAAAAAAAAAATCCGGAAATCACGATGTATGATTTTTTTTTTTTAATAATTTATTTGTATGTTACTGCTGCAAATAAGTATTTGATCACCTACCAACCAGCAAAGACACCTGTTCACACACTCAATCAATCACACTCCAACCTGTCCACCATAGCCAAGACCAAAGAGCTGTCTAAGGACACCAGGGACAAAAATGTAGACCTGCACAAGGCTGGGATGGACTACAGGACAACAGGCACGCAGCTTGGTAGAAGACAACAACTGTTATGATTATTTATTAGAGAGTGGAAGAAACACAAGATGACTGTCAGTCTCCCTCGGTCTGGGATTCCATGCAAGATCTCACTTTGTGGGGTAAGGATGATTCTGAGAAAGCTCAGAACTACACAGGAGGACCTGGTCAATGACCTGAAGAGAGCTGGGACCACAGTCACAAAGATTACATTAGTAACACATGATGCTGTCATGGTTTAAAATCCTGCAGGGCAGCAAGGTTCCCCTGCTCAAGCCGGCACATGTCCAGACCCGTTTGAAGTTCACCAGTGACCATCTGGATGATCCAGAGGAGGCATGGGAGAAGGTCATGTGGTGAGATGAGACCAGAATAGAGCTTTTTGGAATCAACTCCACTTACCATGTTTAGAGGCTGAGACCAACCCCAAGAAAACCATCCCAACTGTGAAGCATGGGGGTGGAAACATCATACTCTGGGGGTGCTCTTCTGCAAAGGGGACAGGACGACTGCACAATATTGAAGGGAGGATGGATGGGGTCATGTATTGCGAGATTTTGGCAAACAACCTCCTTCCCTCAGTAAGAGCATTGAAGATGGGTCATGGCTGGGTCTTCCAGCATGACAATGACCCCAAACACACAGCCATGGGAAGTAAGGAGGGGCTCCGTAAGAAGCATTTCAAGGTCCTGGAGTGGCCTGGCCAGTCTCCAGACCTGAACCCAATAGAAAATCTTTGGAGGGAGCTGAAACTCCAAACCTGAAAGATCTAGAGAAGATCTGTATGGAGGAGTGGACCATATGGATGATATGACTTAAAATTTATATCACGATATAAATTGAATCCCTTTACGGTAACGCAATATATCACAATATAAACTTAAGTGTAAAAGTTATAATGGAAGTAGGTCTGAAACGATTAGTCAAGTAACTCGAATAATTCGATTACAAAAAATGTTCGAGGCAAATTCTGTGCCTTGAAGCTTTGTTTAATGTTGTAGTACATATGCCAGGCCTGTGTGTGGCGCTGCAATGTCCCCAGAAAAAAAAAACAGAAGACTAAAGCATAACAGCTAATCAAATTAGCAACGATAGCTGCCGCTTTCCAATGCGATACCCAGAGAAAGAGGGTCTACGCTGATCATCTGAAATAGACTTACTGTGCATTTAAAGCAAAGCAGAGTGTTTGTCTGTTTTTAAAAAAACACACGGTCCGCTCGACATGGGGAGTGATTATTGACACGGCAGCTGGCCTGCTGTCTCTGTCTGCCCGGTGTGAGGGGCTGTCAGACCGGGCGAGTCACAGCTCCGTCCCCGGCTACACTGACAAACAGCAGAAGTCCACTCTTTCTTCTGTGTTTCTATCAGACTCACTGGACAACACGCAACACTTCACAAACATGGTAACTTAAATTAAATTTAAAAAACTGACTGCAAAGCTTGCAGCTGAAATGCATCTGCTGAATTGCAGAGAAAGGGATAAAAAATTCACGCAGGGACCCAGTCCACCAACCTTTGTTTAAAAAAAAAAAAAAAAAAAAAGGCCACATTCCATCACTATTTCAGCAAAATGTCAACACTTTGGTGCGGCGACGTTGTACCATTGCTTAAAAATGTTTAAAAACGTAAAAGTACTTTTTATCCAATTACTCAATTAATCGATAGAATACTCGATTACTAAAATAATTGATAGCTGCAGCCCTAAATGGAAGTGTTTTTGAATGGGTCATATAGTCCCTTTGTAAAGCTTAATTGATTAAAATAAATAAGTAAAAAAACAACAGGAAAAAACAAATATAAATAATTTTGAGCACCTGATTCTCTGAGTTGTGTTTTTGTACATTGAAATGATCTCATGTCGCCATGCCTGCTTCTGTCCAGCAGGAGGCAATGTTAGTTTGTCTGCTTTTGGTGGCGTTTTGTCCAGAAAGACCTCAGAGACACCGCCACGTGGGTTGATGATTCTGATTGGCTTATATCATGGGGTTCCACCAGTGATAGAGCTGAAGGCGTGGTTTTTTTTTTTCTGCTCTCCTGGGTGAGATGGAGCTCAGCGCAGTTGAATGAGGAAATGTGAGGCTGTTTACTGAAACTTTCTGCAAATACGCTGACCAAATATGACCATACAATTCACAAAATAAAACACTGCGGAAATTATTAATCATAATTTAGGTTATAGGAGGCCTGTTCACATAATTTAAAAAATCACATAAAGCTTGAAGTGTGCACTTTTAAAACACACTGACACAGAGACTGAGTCTGGTGAATTCGCAGCTGCACAAAGGATTCTGGGACAACTATAATGATCAATAATTGGCCAGATATTCTGTTAATTGTAAAGTTTCATGCTAGTTCTTGTGGGGACCTTTAGCTCAGGTTTTGGGGGCTGGATACAAACTGTCATGTGGCTTGGTGTGTGCCCTGGTCAAGGATGTCATTACTTGCTAATTCCTTTGACACTTGAATTATGTTGTTCTTTGTTGTTTATTATAACCACCAGCGAGTCTCAGACGTGTGTCGCATCGCATGTACCCAAAGCGTCTTTTCCACAAATGGCTAATGTAAAAAAAAAACAGATGGAGGGCAGGTTTGACTCCTGCAGTGGCGGTCTGGCAGATATTTCATGTTTTTGTGGTCAACTATATGTCATTCAATGCGCATATTAAACAAATATGTAGGACTGCTTTTTTTGCATTTACGCAATATCTCTAAAATTAGAAAGGTCTTGTCTCAGAGTGATGCTGAAAAACTAATTCATGCATTTATTTCCTCTAGGCTGGACTATTGTAATTCATTATTATCAGGTTGTCCTAAAAGTTCCCTGAAAAGCCTTCAGTTAATTCAAAATGCTGCAGCTAGAGTACTGACAGGGACTAGAAGGAGAGAGCATATTTCATCCATATTGGCCTCTCTTCATTGGCTTCCTGTTAATTCTAGAATAGAATTTAAAATTCTTCTTCTTACTTATAAGGTTTTGAATAATCAGGTCCCATCTTATCTTAGGGACCTCATAGTACCATATCACCCCAATAGAGCGCTTCGCTCTCAGACTGCAGGCTTACTTGTAGTTCCTAGGGTTTGTAAGAGTAGAATGGGAGGCAGAGCCTTCAGCTTTCAGGCTCCTCTCCTGTGGAACCAGCTCCCAATTCAGATCAGGGAGACAGACACCCTCTCTACTTTTAAGATTAGGCTTAAAACTTTCCTTTTTGCTAAAGCTTATAGTTAGGGCTGGATCAGGTGACCCTGAACCATCCCTTAGTTATGCTGCTATAGACTTAGACTGCTGGGGGGTTCCCATGATGCACTGAGTGTTTCTTTCTCTTTTTGCTCTGTATGCACCACTCTGCATTTAATCATTAGTGATTGATCTCTGCTCCCCTCCACAGCATGTCTTTTTCCTGGTTCTCTCCCTCAGCCCCAACCAGTTCCAGCAGAAGACTGCCCCTCCCTGAGCCTGGTTCTGCTGGAGGTTTCTTCCTGTTAAAAGGGAGTTTTTCCTTCCCACTGTCGCCAAGTGCTTGCTCACAGGGGGTCGTTTTGACCGTTGTTTTTTACATAATTATTGTATGGCCTTGCCTTACAATATAAAGTTCCTTGGGGCAACTGTTTGTTGTGATTTGGCGCTATATAAATAAAATTGAAATTGAAACTTAATGTAATTTGTTGGGGGGGGGGGCTGATCCAGATGAAGTACTGTGTGCTTCTACATCTTTTGCATTCTCAGAAACAAATATTTGCCCCCCTTCTTTTTCTGGATCAGGGTAGAAACTTCCCAATTGTCCCCTGTAATACACATTCATTCCTGCGTTTCAGGCCTGAAATACACTCCAAAAAAAGTTGGGCGTGAGGCAATTTATTCTCAATATGACTCTCAATATAATAATCACTTTTACAGGCAGTTTTCTTGAGACAAGTCAGGGGATGAACACATGAACATTTCCAGGTCACTGAATGTGTCTGTGACTTTATTTTCATGAGTCATGAAGTCGTACACACGGTGTGGTGCTGTGAGTCTGTGTTCAGACGTCCAGACAGCTCTTCATCGTCCAACTTCTTCTGATTTGGGGTTCTATAAAAATGGTTGGACATTTGAAGTTTGAGTTTCTGTTGAGCTACTGGCTGTGAAAATCATTCTTCAAAATGTTGGGTGCCTGAAACACTTTTTTGGGGCATTTCTTTTTTTGGGAATAAGCTGTAGTGCAGCAAAGGGAGCGCGGCCGGGGGGGAAGTTCATGTTGAGTCTTACTTGATCTGCCTCCGTTGTCCAACATCAGGTCATGGAGGACTCCATGAGCTCAGCTATGACGCTGACCACTCCCCAGAACCAGGTGGATGACCTGATCCAGCAGATAGCTGAGGAAAGCGGCCTGGAAGTCATGGACCAGCTCAGCCAGCTGCCTGCAGGAGCCACCTCCATTGGTGCAGAGAGCTCGCGGAGCCAGGAGAAGGAGGAGCAGCTGTCCCGAAGGTGAGGACCCTCCTCAGCACTGGGTGTCCCACATGCTTGTGGGTCTTTGAGGACCTGTGGGTCTGACACACTACAGGTCCATACAGTAGGTTTGTCTGAAAACCTATAAAGTCAGACATGTAAGATAACATGTAACCATTTCTCAAAGTGTGGGGCACCATGGGCGGCCCATGAGAGATCATTAAAAATACATACATTTTTAAAACATCCTTGATTTCCTGTTTACTAATGAAGTTTAAAATGACCCAAAAATTGATTATTTTTAAAATGTAATCAAACAAAGCCATGAGATTGAGATTTTTATTCTTCATTCGGGGATTAAAGTTCCCCGTCGCCGTGACAGATTTCCACCAGTTGGACTCGAGAATGGTCATATTATCAGATCAGTGCAGAAAAGTGGGAACGGGCTTTTAAGTCTGCACAATTAACAGTAATAATGCCAGACTGTGCGATTAGAATTGAAAAATCACTTTATTTCCACAAACCATAAAGTTTAACCCAGAAATGTGAACTCTGTTTTTCCAGTGGATAAACTGGGAAGCAAGTAGGAGTTCAACATTTGTGTTTCTGTAGTCATAAATTCCACTGGAGGGTATTTGAGTGTGGGTGGTCCTTACTGGCATTTTTGGAAAAGTGGAGACTGAAGCTGGTAGAAAGAAGGAGGGTCTGGCAACGCCAAAATGTAGCCATGAAGCCAACAAACATCACCGGAGTTAGTGACCAACCTTCAGGGCATTAAAGCAAGGTTTTATTGACGGAAGGCAAAATACAACTCCTGAATCCAGCAAAAATGGATTCAAAGTAGTGAATGAGTGTGAAAGAAAAGTGACTTTTCACAGAACACACTGATTTTAACTACCTTGACATGTTGCTAATAATGTTCAGTAATTAAAATTGAACTTGTGTATTGTGTGTGTGTAATTGTCACACAGTTTATGTTGACATTGCCGTAGTTTTTGTTGATGGATGAGGTCTGCCTGGAGGCACGGAGAACATCTCCACAAGTTAATCATTAGACCCCATAAAAAAACAAACATTAGTTTATCATCCTTGACATCAGAATAAAGGAGGGTGGATTTTTTTTATTATTATTTTTTATTTTTTTGTCTTAGAAACAGAACAAACAATACAGTCAAATTTTGAAGTTGGAAAATGAAACTTCCCCTTGTAATATGAATTAACATGTTTATGGCGCTCAGTTCATTTCATTCTGGAGGACGAGGAAAAACTCATCTGGCAACTTGTACTGAGCGTACAAGCTGCCTCCATTGTGCAGCGTGCCACATGCATACTGGCTGTAGATATCACTCCTGGTCACCACGGGTGGGGGGGACACTCGCCCTGTACCATGGCGTTAGCTTCTTGGCCTTATCAATAAACTGTATCACAATAAACAGCATCGTCCTCGTGTGTGTGGTTGTCAGTGACAAGTGGTAACTTCCGGGTCCAACTCGGTAAACTCCGGCCATCTTTGTCCCCACCACCAAGCCAGCGTGCCAGCTTTTGCACCAGCTATACCGCTGTTAATGAAATTCACAAACAAACAAGTGATGTGGGCTGATTTCTGCATGCAGGTGGTGATGATGATATATATATATTTTTTGTAATGGGACCTTAAAGGATGTGTATGGTGGTAGGGCTGCTTGGACTTCTGCCACCACAACCTGAATTAATGGCAGAAAATGAATGAATGAATTTGCTGTGTTTTAAATAGAAGTTGACCATAAGGTCAGGGGCACAACTCTGAGTTGATTTCTGGCCGTCAGCTTATCTTATTTTCACCTAAAGTTAACTTCTCAAATGAATAAACGTTCCAGACCCTGCCACACATTTGACCAGCTTTTGTTGCCATCTAGTGGCTGATGTCAGCATTAAAAAAAGCATTTATTAGAATTGAGTTAGAATTGTTTTTTGTTTTTTTTGGCAGGCAGAGTTTTGCTGGAAGGACAGAATTCCTCCTGACAAGCACAACTTACAGTTGTGAATAAGCAGTAAATGTATAAATGTCAGTAGTAATTAGAGCTGATAGCATTAATAAATATAGTATGAAACAGTCATAAGAACAGAGGTGCAAATCTTTAAAGGCTTAAATGAGACCGTCATCAGCACCATTCCCACACAGTGTAACAACTGTGGGCACATGTACCCAACTGGTCATGAAAATCTGGCATGTAGTGGATATTTCGGGTGTACAGCAAAATAATAAATAAATTTTATAAAATAATCTCAACTCACCAAAAAATCTTATAATTGCTAGTATGCATCTGTGTGTCTGTCCATCATGCTTAGGTTTCTAAACTACTTTTTAGTGGTCGTTGGGGCGATCTGCTCAAACCTTCCGCTGGGGGCAGAACAGTGCGTACTTCATTATCATCAGGATTGACCTGCAACCCTAAAGGTTATGTCTGAAATAACCCACTGTTCCCATTGCATGTAGTGAAGCGGATAACTGTAGCAGTCGTTTATTTCTGGAAACGAGCACAAAATTTGGCAGAAATACTCCTTAGACATTACTCTTGAAAAAACAGCAACAAAAAAAAAAAACAATTGGCCACTTGAATTTTCAATATGCAGTCAGGGACTGGTCAGTTAAAGAATAACACAGGGGTCAAAATTAAAAGATGCTCCAATCATATTAAAAACTATACCACATTATTTATTTGACCACAAAGATTCCAAAAGGTATAGTTTGGACAATCTGTGACTGAATGTTATGAAGTTATGGGGTAAAAACAGCAAAAAGATAGTCAATTTCAGTTTGTACAGGGGTCAAAGTTCAAATTGCCATAATTTTGGTAAATTGTGGTACAAATTATTGGTTAATAGGGTTTTAAAAAGGAATAGTTTGCATCATGTGTCATGCTTAGTTATCATGTTACACGGAAACATATGTCACATGTCACAGAATCCAATGGACGTCGACCTTGTTGGACCTTCAACACGGTCCTAACTATTCCATTTACTCCTATTCTCACAAACGTGCCTCTCAGTGCATTTATTGGACATGTCCAGAATACACTTTGTGACTAATCTTCAGCCTGTGCACCATAGGACCATGAATTGGAATGCTGTAACAGGTCTGTTCTTCTCCTTCTTAAGGTGCCTTGACACTTGCATGAATTTGATCCGCGCACCGGCACGCGGATCACCAGTGAGTAAACTCGTAAACTGCACGGCTTCGTGCAAGTGCGCAAAGAAAATTTTTAGATGTTCAAAATCTGTCGGGCATTAATTATGCAAACTTCACGTGAACATTGCACCAACATTTAAAACTATTGTGAGTGCATGTCACTGTGTCAGCACATCACAGCGCAGCTCATCTGAACAATTTGATGAGATGTTAAATCTATCATAAACATACTTTTACAGATACTCATGAGAAGGAATGAACATGCAACTGTTTTACCAAGCCATTACAACTGGCGTGCCCAACCACTCCATTGTGGGTCGATCACATGAAGAAATAAAAAAAATCTGGAGTCATTGAGAGGATTAAGAGCTGCTGTAATGGACTGATGCAGAAGGTGGCTGCAATGCACCAATAAGGATGCTGGCTGCCGTTAAATGCCGAAGAAGAGCGACCCCTTTTTTTTTTTTTTTTTTTTTTTTTTTCTCTCTCAAAAAAGTGATTGCTGAGAAATCTAGTGACTTTTCCTGGTGTTATTAGACACTTTTGGATACTGATGTGAAAACATATATTTTTTTCCTCAATGAGCAGCGAGTGTTGACGCCCCAAATTTCAGAGGAGACCAACCGCCTCCTCCACTTGCACGGAAAAGGAACCAGACAGCCAGCAGGGAGTTAAAACATAAACAAAAGGAAAAAACTACACGAAAACCAAGTGACTCCGCCAGAGTGTCTCTTTTGGTTCAGTTTTGTTAGTTCAAAGTCCAAGAATCAACAGAAGAAAGTTAATTTATATATCGAAGCATATGTAGGTTGTTTTTTTTTTTTACTCACTTTTTGTCCTTCTCACAGTGTTATTCCTCTTTCCTACAGCGTCAATAATGAGTGCCTGCAAATTCTTTATTGATACTGTAGTAAACCACATGCCGACCTGAAAGGTCTGGAGAAGAAAAGAAAAATAAACAGAAAATTTAACAGAATGAAAGAGATGTGCAAATTAAGGGGGTGTCACTGTGACAAGGGGCGGAACTTCCTCACTTTCAGAAGTGTGAAAACAGGATGGAAATGGAAGTCGCCCCTCCCACAGTAAAGTCCCACCTACTTATTTTATTTATTTGGTGTACTGTACCTTTAAGACCATTTTCTTCTCTTCCAGGTTGGCTGCTTTGAGGCATTGAGAGCAGCTGCAGTAACCATGACGACAGGAGCCACGGCGACGGGAGCTGTTTTTTTTTATTGAACTGTTGCTGCAGCTCATCCCCAGCTTCACCTTCCTGTTGTGTCTTTTACTTCCTGTTGTTTTTTTTGTTTTGTTTTTTTTAAATAAAGCTCTTGGACATGTTTGCTGTAAGCCACTGACAAAACAGGGGTGTGATAATCAGATCAGGTTGTGGGCTGATGGTTCTGTGGGCGGAGCCTGTTTCAGTCCAGGCGTTAGGGCTTCACTGCGTGCACACACTATCCTCAGATTTTCTTCTTTTGTAAATTGTTTCCTACTTTAGGTTTTGTGGATGCTGTTTTGTTTTTGTTTATCTTCGTTTGCCTTATTTGGTGGTGTCGCAGCGTCCTGTCTGTACTGTCTGACAACCAGCTGAAGCTGAACGTCATCGCCAGACCGTCACTTACTGCTGATGAGACCACGCCTCCAAACGAGAGAAGCCAAAACAGCGCCATCACTCCCAGTGGCTGCTTTCAGTACTGCATGAGCTCCGCCTCCTCCAGGTCAGTCAGGGACATGCTAGAACTCTCAACTCTGAAGAGGGGTGGAGCTTAGGTGATGACCCTGTTTGACAAAATGTTATGGACAGATTTATGAAGACTGTCGGGAGACGTCAAATAAACTTTGGTTGCGGTTCAGCTTGACTTCTAATTTTGATGTTTGTTTATTATTCAACAGTTGTTTTATGACATCATAAAGGTGAGTCAGGAAGAGTTCTGACACTGCCCTCGGCTGGTTTGTTAACAAAGTTGTGTCATGCACTCAGACTGCAAAAAGTATTTGTCCCCATGGGAGCAGGTGCTGGCATCGCATGTCACCGCAGGCTCCTCGCCATGGAACCACTGTGGAGTCACTCCAGCACCTGGATGGCAACCACCCAGACAGACAGCTGGTTGCTCCCAAGCAGTGAGCATCAGATGTCCAACATAATAGTCGAACCTCTGATTGAAGAGGAACAACCAACCTGCTCTTCACTCTCACAAGGACCCTGCAGGGTGCCTGGGAGGATGACCATCCAGTCTACATGCGTTTTGTGGACTTGGAGAAGGTGTATGATTGGATACCCTTGGAGTTACTGTGGGAGGTGCTGCGGGAGTATGGAGCGAGGGGGGTCCCTTTTCAGGGCCATCCAATCTCCTTACAAAGTGAGAGCTGTGTTTGGGTTTTTGGCAGTAAGCCGGACTTGTTTCCAGTGGGGGTCGGCCTCCGCCAGGGCTGCGCCTTGTCACCAATCCTGTTTGTGATATTCATGGACAGGATATCGAGGTGTAGTCAAGGGGAGGAGGGTTTCCAGTTTGGTGGGCTCAGGGTCTCATCACTGCTTTTTGCAGATGATGTGGTCCTGTTAGCTTCATCGGCTGGTGACCTCAAACACTCACTGGATCAGTTCACAGGCAAGTGTGAAGCGGCTGGAATGAGGATCAGCGCCTCTAAATCTGAGGTCATGGTTCTCAGCAGGAAACAAATGGAATTAGGTCTTACCCCAAGTGAAGGAGTTCATGTACCTCGGGGTCTTGTTCACCAGTGAGGGGACAATGGAACGTGAGATTGGCCGGAGAATCGGCGCAGCGGGCGGTATTGCATTTGCTCTACGGCACTGTTGTGACGAAAAGGGAGCTAAGCCAAAAGGTGAAGCTCTTGATCTACTGGTCAATCTTCATTCCTATGGTCATGAGTCTTGGGTCATGACTGAAAGAACTAGATCGTGGGTACAAGCGCCCGAAATGGGCTTCCTTAGGAGGGTGGCTGGTGTCTCCCATAGAGATGAGGTGAGAAGTTCGGTCATCCGTGGGACCTTGGAGTAGAGTTGCTGCTCCTTCACATTGAAAGGAGCCAGCT
The DNA here is from genome assembly GCF_902500255.1 of Thalassophryne amazonica. Lineage (NCBI taxonomy): Eukaryota > Metazoa > Chordata > Actinopteri > Batrachoidiformes > Batrachoididae > Thalassophryne > Thalassophryne amazonica. Next base: position 891,577 of record NC_047110.1, read on the forward strand.
GAGGTGGTTCGGGCAACTGGTAAGGATGCCTCCTGGGAAAGGGTTCCAGGCACGTCCATCTGGGAGGAGACCCCGGGGAAGAGCCAGGACTAGGTGGACAGATTATATCTCCACACTGGCCTGGGAACTCCTCGGGATCCCGGGGTCAGAGGTGGTCAGTGTGACCCGGGAAACGGAAGTCTGGGGTCCTCTGCTGGAGCTGTTGCCCCGCGACCCGATCCAGAATAAGCGGTTGAAAATGAGTGAGTGTCCAACATGAAGCCACCTGGAAGAGAAAAAAAGTTCTTTGACTGGGTGCTTGAGGCTGGCACCAGAAATAATAATGTCCTTTATTTGTCATTGAATATACAACCCCTGGCAAAAATTATGGAATCACCGGCCTCAGAGGATGTTCATTCAGTTGTTTTTGTAGAAAAAAGCAGATCACAGACATGACACAAAACTAAAGTCATTTCAAATGGCAACTTTCTGGCTTTAAGAAACACTATAAGAAATCAGGAAAAAAAAATTGTGGCAGTCAGTAACGGTTACTTTTTTAGACCAAGCAGAGGGAAAAAAAATATGGAATCACTCAATTCTGAGGAAAAAATTATGGAATCACCCTGTAAATTTCCATCCCCAAAACTAACACCTGCATCAAATCAGATCTGCTCGTTAGTCTGCATCTAAAAAGGAGTGATCACACCTTGGAGAGCTGTTGCACCAAGTGGACTGACATGAATCATGGCTCCAACACGAGAGATGTCAATTGAAACAAAGGAGAGGATTATCAAACTCTTAAAAGAGGGTAAATCATCACGCAATGTTGCAAAAGATGTTGGTTGTTCACAGTCAGCTGTGTCTAAACTCTGGACCAAATACAAACAACATGGGAAGGTTGTTAAAGGCAAACATACTGGTAGACCAAGGAAGACATCAAAGCGTCAAGACAGAAAATTTAAAGCAATATGTCTCAAAAATCGAAAATGCACAACAAAACAAATGAGGAACGAATGGGAGGAAACTGGAGTCAACGTCTGTGACCGAACTGTAAGAAACTGCCTAAAGGAAATGGGATTTACATACAGAAAAGCTAAGCGAAAGCCATCATTAACACCTAAACAGAAAAAAACAAGGTTACAATGGGCTAAGGAAAAGCAATCGTGGACTGTGGATGACTGGATGAAAGTCATATTCAGTGATGAATCTCAAATCTGCATTGGGCAAGGCGATGATGCTGGAACTTTTGTTTGGTGCCGTTCCAATGAGATTTAAAAGGTGACTGCCTGAAGAGAACATGTAAATTTCCACAGTCATTGATGATATGGGGCTGCATGTCAGGTAAAGGCACTGGGGAGATGGCTGTCATTACATCATCAATAAATGCACAAGTTTACGCTGATATTTTGGACACTTTTCTTATCCCAGCAATTGAAAGGATGTTTGGGGATGATGAAAACATTTTTCAAGATGATAATGCATCTTGCCATAGAGCAAAAACTGTGAAAACATTCCTTGCAAAAAGACACATAGGGTCAATGTCATGGCCTGCAAATAGTCCGGATCTTAATCCAATTGAAAATCTTTGGTGGAAGTTAAAGAAAATGGTCCATGACAAGGCTCCAACCTGCAAAGCTGATCTGGCAACAGCAATCAGAGAAAGTTGGAGCCAGATTGATGAAGAGTACTGTTTGTCACTCATTAAGTCCATGCCTCAGAGACTGCAAGCTGTTAGAAAAGCCAGAGGTGGTGCAACAAAATACTAGTGATGTGTTGGAGCGTTCTTTTGTTTTTCATGATTCCATATTTTTTTCCTCAGAATTGAGTGATTCCATATTTTTTTCCCTCTGCTTGGTCTAAAAAAGTAACAGTTACTGACTGCCACAATTTTTTTTCCTGATTTCTTATAGTGTTTCTTAAAGCCATAAAGTTGCCATTTGAAATGACTTTAGTTTTGTGTCATGTCTGTGATCTGCTTTTTTTCTACAAAATTAAACAACTGAATGAACATCCTCCGAGGCCGGTGATTCCATAATTTTTGCCAGGGGTTGTACATACAAGGTTTGTCCTCTGCATTTAACCATCCTAATTACAGTTAGACACAATCCAACCACTAGGAGCAGTGAGCAGCCACAGTCCAGGGACCAAGTCCAGATGTAGAGATGCTGCCTCAGTCAGGAACAGAAAGGAAAGGAGCGGGTTCTCATAGCAGTCCATGTTAAAATGTCCAACTTCAGAGCAGAACTAAACATATTTACAGCCTGGTACAAAATGTGGTTTTGGTCTCTATACATAGTTTACTTATCCATGGCCAGTGTTGCCACAGTTACTAGAAAAATTACTTTTTACAGTTACTTCATTACCAGTTGCTGACAACTTTTTAAGATTGAGTACTCCGCAAAGTAACTATTAGTTACTTTCAATTCAATTTACTGAACTTAATAGAGCACCAAATCACGACTGTCACCTCAAGGCGCTTCACAGAAAAGAACAAATTAAACCAAAAGATCAAAGAGTGTAATTAAAAGATTAAAGGCATAATAAAAAAAGTAAAGACGATAAAAAGCATAGTAAAACAATATGTTAATCATGTAAAATAGAAAACAAATGTCTTCAATCGTGACTTAAAAGTCTCAACAGAGCCCAACTGCCTCACTAACGCAGGGAGATCATTCCACGGGACAGGGGCACGATAAGAGAAGGCTCTATTTCCCGCAGACTTTTTAATTCACCCTAGGGACACAAAGTAAGCCTGCGTCCTGTGAACGCAAAGCCCGGGCCGGTACGTAGGGTTTAAGTAGAAGAAGAATAAAGAAGAAACAAATGCATGAATCCGGGTCTCAGCATCAGCCATAGACAGGATGGGACAAATCTACACTATATTTTGCAGGTGGAAGAAAGCAGTTCTCATAATATCTCTAAGGTGGAGGTCAAAGGACAATGTAGGCTCAAAAATCACCCCAAGGTTCCTCACTTTGTCAGTGTGATGTATGACACACGAGCCGAGGCTAAGTGTTAACTGGTTAAATTGATGCCGATGTCTCACTGGACCAAGAACCATCATTTCAGTCTGATCAGAGTTTAAAAGTAGGAAGTTACTCGACATCCAACTTCTCACTGATACAAGGCAATCTTCTAAGGATTTTATGTGTGAGTGAGATTACCAGCAATTATGGGCATGTTTGCGGAGTACTCAGTCTTAAAAATAATCAAGTTAGATCACTAGTTACCGTATTAGTGACACGGTTTATTAGTTACAAGTTGTTGGCAGCTCCAAATGAAGTAACTGCATAAAGTAACTATAAAGGTAACTAATACCAAGCAACTGTGGCAACAATGTTTATGACATTTTTAAAAAGTCAGCAAATTTAAATGTCACACTCTTAAGACTTAATAATAATAATCTCGGAACATAGTGTCTGATAAATATAAAAATATATTATATATTAATATTATATTAAAATATTATATAAATATATATAGCATGAGGTGCAGACGTGTTTAAGCTCCTCCCACCAGAGCAGGTGGTGCAGAGGTTATGTGTTTGTCTTGTGAACAGATGGTGTTTGGTTCTTTGGTCCATGCCTGTCTGACTCTGCAGTGTCGGTGGCTGTGATTGGACACTTTACTCTCTGCTTCATTTGGGAACACAGACTTTTTTAAGAGCACAGTGAAATACAGAGCAGATTTTTGTCCTTCTGTCGTGATTTGTTTTTCCTTTTATCGTTTTAAATGCCTTCTTTAAATGAGGGGTGTATTTGTTGTGACCCTGGCTGAGGTTTTCACTCTGAGTGCTCTTTTTGTTCGATTCCGGAAGATGACTCGATTTGGCTGCTTGTTTCCGCACACGGATCTGGCAACACGGCGCAGTGAGCGGGTTTGGTCGTTTCGCTTCGCAGACAGAAGAAAGAGTTCCGAGCGAGCGGCGCTGCCATGGTTCCGGGTTCCTTCTGCCTGGACCAGGGACACGGCAGACCGGGACCACGGCTGATCGGAGCGTAGAGAGCAGCGAGGTTCGGGATGCGGAGCCGGCGGCCGAGCTGCGGAGCCTGACCGGCGGCCCGCGCGGCCTCGGGACCATGAGGACCCTGCTGACCGTCTGCCTCCTCCTTCTTCTTGTGGGGCCGGCGGGGGCCGCCGCAAACCGAACCACCGGTACCGAGCCGACCACCCGAAGCAGCGGAACCTTCATTCGAATCGGGGACGGATCTTCGCAGCAGTTTGACTTCCCGGAAAAGACCGACGGCGTGATCGTCGCCAGCAGCCGGTACCGGAGCGCCGCCAGCATCCGGAAGGGCCGCCGGAGCTGCACGCAGACGGTGCGGGTCTGGTCCCTGGACCCGGACGTCCTGACCATCCTGAACGTCACGGACGGCGGCCACGTGGGCCCCGCCCGGACTTACGTCATCAGCATCCGGTCCGGGGTCCCAGGCACGGCTCGGCTGCACATCCAGCTGCTGGATCTGGATAAGGACTCTGCTCCGGTTGTGATCGAGGAGAGGACAGACTACTCCATCCGGGTGAGTCCTGGGACCGAGGACCCGTCCGGGGGGTCGGGCCGGGCCGGCGGCCTGGCCCACTTCTCGGAGCACCCGGTGCTGTTTGCCTTGCTGCCCCTCATCTTCCTCAACAAGTGTGCCTTCGGCTGCAAGGTGGAGGTGGAGGTCCTGCGCGGCCTCCTGCGGAGCCCCGTGCCCCTGCTGCTCGGGGTCACCGCTCAGTTCCTGGTCATGCCGCTCTACGCCTACAGCGTGTCTCGGCTGGCCTCGCTGCACAGGACGCTGTCCCTGGGCCTGGTCATCACCTGCTCGGCGCCGGGCGGGGGCGGCGGCTACCTGTACAGCCTGCTGCTGGGGGGCGACGTCACCTTGGCCATCTCCATGACCCTGGTGTCCACGGTGGTGGCGGCGGCGGCCATGCCTCTGTCGTCGGCGCTGTATGGACGCCTGCTGGGCGTGCACGCCGCCCTGCACGTGCCCTTTGTCAAGATCCTCGGCACCCTCCTCTTCATCGCCATCCCCATCTCTCTGGGCATGCTGGTTAAGCTCCGCCTCCCGGGCCTCACCCGGGTCTTGCTGGCGCTCATACGACCCATCAGCCTCGTGCTCATCGTGGGGGGCGTTTTCATGGCCTACCAGATGGGCGCGTCCATCCTGGCCGACGTGAGGCCGCCCATCGTGGCGGTCGGGGTGTCGGTCCCCGCCCTGGGGCTGATGGTGGGCGGGGCGCTGGCCCGGCTGACTGGACTGGCGGCGCCGCAGAGGAAGACTGTCAGCATCGAGGTGGGCGTCCAGAACAGCCTGCTGGCGCTCGCCGTCATGCAGCTGTCCTTCCAGCGTGCCGAGGCCGACTTCGCGTCACAGGCCCCCTTCATTGTGGCGCTGAGCGGTACGTCGGAGATGCTGCTGGTCGTCCTGGGCCACGTGGCGCTGCGGCGGCTGTGCGGCAGTGGCGGCGACACCTGAGCGGAACCACACGGATCAACCTGTGCAGATGACGGAGGACGGGCTGCGTCTTAAGGAAACCAAAGGCCTTTTTCCTGTCCGAGACATTTCCACCTTCTTTTTCACTTTGTCCTTTTTCAAATGTGTCAGCTACTTCCTGTTTAAAAAAAAAACAAACCTGCCAGATATTTTTCTACCAGGAAAAATGTTTACAAACACTCCACGTGTCTTAGCGGCAGCATTCAGGGGTCAACGTTTTTCTCTTTGCTTTTTCAAACTCATTGATTATTTTTCTGCATCTTTGAATCCTTGTACTTGAATATTCTATAATTAAAAAAAAAAGTCAATAAAAAGATGAATCAAGGCAAACGGGATTCCTCCTTACAGTGAGGTGACAGGAAGTTCCCCTACGGACAAAAAGCACCCTAACCCACCAGAATATCTGACAGGAACCGTGCGAGTCCTCCGAGGACTTAGGAAACGTGCTCTGATGCTTCCTTAGTTAGATGTGATCAAGACCATAGAGATTAATAGACCAGAGTGGACATTGTGCCGCAGAAATGTCTGTAGGGGGCGCTCCTGTCTGAATTTTTGGCACTATTTAATATTGGGATGTTTTTCTGTTAAACAGAAACACGTTTATTGGAGGTAAACAGCAGGTGGCGCTAAGTTCACCGCTAAAAAAAATAATTTGGCGCAATTCGGTTGCAGCTGAAAATGAGCAAGAAAATCACTGTTCGAGTAAACGCGCATGTTTGATTTATTTCTATTTATTTAATATTTAATCCCAAGTATATTTTTTCCAGGTGAAAACTGGAAGAATGAGCTTAAAATTGATTTTATTTAGGTTAAAAAACATGGAAGCAGCTGAAGATGAAAGATTCGTGTCTGTGCCTGATGTGACATAAAACAGTAAATGTAATTCAGTTTTAATGTAATCAACTCCAACCATCGCCAGTCTAAACGCTGTTTACACACACACACAGTTATTTAAACAGGCTGATGAACTCCAACAAGGCGGTTGACGGACTGAAAGCTGCTCTTCACAGGACGATGCAGATGAATAAATGAATGACAAAGTGAAATTGCTGTGTAGGAGGGAGGAGCCTGAGAGGAACTCGAGGCTTATTGGAGGAAACCGGTTGTGGGACACGGTTACCATGGTGCTGAGGTTTCTGAAGCGGGCTCGGTTCCCCTTCCTCCTTGGGTTTGATTAACTTCCCTTTCTGAAGGTTTCACAGAGTTTCCCTCATTTCAAACAAAACAAACTGAGTTTTCACGAAGCTGAAGCGGTCAGTTGTGTCTCTGCAGAGTGAGGCTGCGACAGACGGCCTGCCGCCCTCAGCCTGGTCCGTGGCTGGGGCCATAAAAACTGAAATAATTAATATTTATGTGACACTTTTCACCCGTAAATACAAAGTGCCTCCTTCAAACTCTTAAGTCTTTTGGGTAAATGGCGGCTGAATGAATGTCTGTCTGTGGTTTGGATACTTGTAGTATTTGTGACAGCCACCAGGTGGCAGGTTTTACGTAATAAATGTTTCTGACGGGCGTTGCGGATCTTGGCGTTTGTTGTCGTTGGGTCACAAACTGGTGACGATCCTTCTTCGGAGACGGCGGACGGAAATCCAGCAGGAAGGAGCTCAGTGTGCGCGACGTGACTCCGTCTGCAGCAGAAACACAGTTTGTTCTGCTCGCATGTGAAAACCCGCTTACATCCTGCAAAGTGCTCCGTCCACACAAGTTCCAGGATTTAATTAGCATTTTTGTATTCATAAACAATGTTTATTTGACCTAATTAAATAAATACATATTTTGCTTATTTTTCGAAAGTATGATGAATTAAGGTTTGGGATTATCTTCATGAGAAGCATTTTTAAATCTGTTTTGGTTTTTTAAAAAAGTCATAATGGCACTAATTTTGTCTAATGTGAAAAGAAATTAAAAGCTAAAAAAATGTATTTATTGCTTGAATAAAATCATTGTTGATGAACTAAATGACCTTTATTAATCAATTATTTAAAAGAACACAGAGAGAGAGAGATTTGTACGCTGGTGATCAAGTTGGACCTGCGGTCAGTTAAAACCCGCCGCTTCTACTGATCGAATTGTAAAAGTCACTCCAATCATCTGCATATTTATCACCATAAAGTGACTTTAATTAAAGCTTAACAATTGTCTGAATTTAAGAAAAACACAATTAACTGCAACACAATAAAACCTTTCAGCAAATATGTTGTGTAGATTTGTACCAGAAATTATTTTTCAACCGTGACACAAAATGTCAAGAACATGTAAACATATTTACAGCCTGCTACAAAATCTGGTTTTCTATGACAAAATTCATGTGCTACAAGAACAAAAGAACAATAAGATAAAAATCATATTTACCCAACATATTGACAAGAGGACACACACACATTCTTGGCGTGTGTGTGTGTGTGTGTGTGGGGGGGGGGGGGGGGGTAACTCTTACCAAGTGATATCATCTGATCCTGATTATTTCCTCTCAAAAAAACACAATCTGGTGCAGTTTTGAAAGATGGCACACTGACAACCAGACCTTGACCTTGACCGTGACCTTTGGTCTGAATCACAAGTATCAGGAAAACATTTGTTGTTCTGCAGCCAGAACACTTTCCCAATATTTGTATTTGAATTTGGACTTAAGACAGTTTTTGATGTTGATTTGCTTGGTTTTTGATTTGGTTTTTAAATATGAATACGAAGTTAGAACTAAACATCTGAACTAAAAATCAGTTTTAGAACTGTTTAAAGCACAAAAAATTCATTTTGAACCTGTTTTAAATGTTTTTAAAAGGTGGGCGTAGATGTTTTTTATAACATTGTTTGAACAGAAAAATGCTCACTGGGAGCTGGGGAGGCTTATAGACACGCCCCTTTATGATAATTGGTCCCGAGAGCCGCCTGTGACGAGCCTTATAGACACACCCCTTTATGATAATTAACCCTGAGAGTCATATGTGACATACTGGAGGATTATAGACACACCCCTTTATGATAATTAACCCTGAGAGTCATATGTGACATACTGGAGGATTATAGACACACCCCTTTATGATAATTAACCCTGAGAGTCATATGTGACATACTGGAGGATTATAGACACACCCCTTTATGACAATTAACCCTGAGAGTCATATGTGACATACTGGAGGATTATAGACACACCCCTTTATGATCATTAACCCTGAGAGTCATATGTGACATACTGGAGGATTATAGACACACCCCTTTATGACAATTAACCCTGAGAGTCATATGTGACATACTGGAGGATTATAGACACGCCCCTTTATGATAATTGGTCCCGAGAGCCGCCTGTGACGAGCCTTATAGACACACCCCTTTATGATAATTAACCCTGAGAGTCATATGTGACATACTGGAGGATTATAGACACACCCCTTTATGACAATTAACCCTGAGAGTCATATGTGACATACTGGAGGATTATAGACACACCCCTTTATGATAATTAACCCTGAGAGTCATATGTGACATACTGGAGGATTATAGACACACCCCTTTATGATAATTAACCCTGAGAGTCATATGTGACATACTGGAGGATTATAGACACACCCCTTTATGACAATTAACCCTGAGAGTCATATGTGACATACTGGAGGATTATAGACACACCCCTTTATGATAATTAACCCTGAGAGTCATATGTGACATACTGGAGGATTATAGACACACCCCTTTATGACAATTAACCCTGAGAGTCATATGTGACATACTGGAGGATTATAGACACACCCCTTTATGACAATTAACCCTGAGAGTCATATGTGACATACTGGAGGATTATAGACACACCCCTTTATGACAATTAACCCTGAGAGTCATATGTGACATACTGGAGGATTATAGACACACCCCTTTATGATAATTAACCCTGAGAGTCATATGTGACATACTGGAGGATTATAGACACACCCCTTTATGACAATTAACCCTGAGAGTCATATGTGACATACTGGAGGATTATAGACACACCCCTTTATGACAATTAACCCTGAGAGTCATATGTGACATACTGGAGGATTATAGACACACCCCTTTATGACAATTAACCCTGAGAGTCATATGTGACATACTGGAGGATTATAGACACACCCCTTTATGATAATTAACCCTGAGAGTCATATGTGACATACTGGAGGATTATAGACACACCCCTTTATGACAATTAACCCTGAGAGTCATATGTGACATACTGGAGGATTATAGACACACCCCTTTATGACAATTAACCCTGAGAGTCATATGTGACATACTGGAGGATTATAGACACACCCCTTTATGACAATTAACCCTGAGAGTCATATGTGACATACTGGAGGATTATAGACACACCCCTTTATGATCATTAACCCTGAGAGTCATATGTGACATACTGGAGGATTATAGACACACCCCTTTATGATCATTAACCCTGAGAGTCATATGTGACATACTGGAGGATTATAGACACACCCCTTTATGACAATTAACCCTGAGAGTCATATGTGACATACTGGAGGATTATAGACACACCCCTTTATGACAATTAACCCTGAGAGTCATATGTGACATACTGGAGGATTATAGACACACCCCTTTATGACAATTAACCCTGAGAGTCATATGTGACATACTGGAGGATTATAGACACACCCCTTTATGATCATTAACCCTGAGAGTCATATGTGACATACTGGAGGATTTGTTGTGTGTGGGCCGCTGAAGAGGAGGTACTGCTGGCCCATCACCACCAGAGGGCGCCCTGCCTGGAGTGCGGGCTCCAGGCACCAGAGGGCGCCGCCGCCTGATGAGAGCAGCCAGGGTGACAGCTGTCACCCATTACTGGACACAGCTGACTTCACTCAGTACGGAGGTATATCAGCAGGACAGCGTCTCCACCTCAGTGCCGAGATATCACCTTGAGTTTCAGGTAATCACCTCTGCAACATATATCTGTGTTCAGATAAGTACTCACCTTTCCTGCTTCAGTGTGACAAGAGGTGGAGGCGGCTTTGCCCCTCTCATCTACCGGGTGCGGTCGCATCCCACCCTGTGTGTTTGTGTTCTTTCCCGCCAGCAGTACCGGATCCGACGAGCGGAGGCAGTGGCCACCTGGGAATTCGGGACTTGGCGGTTCCAGTACTTCTGGGTTTCGGTGGCAGAGGAGATCTGGGTGGTTCCGGTTCAACTAGGACGGACGTCTCCTACCTTCGGGCCTGCCCACAAGACACCAGCAGATTTCGGCTTACATCTCCAAATTGCTAATTGTTGTATCAGTTGTGCTATTTTCACAACAGTAAAACTTGTTCTTACTTTTCTCCATTGTCCGTTCATTGCGCCCCCTGTTGTGGGTCCGTGTACCTACACTTTCACAACAGGATTATAGACACACCCCTTTATGACAATTAACCCTGAGAGTCATATGTGACATACTGGAGGATTATAGACACACCCCTTTATGATCATTAACCCTGAGAGCCATATGTGACATACTGGAGGATTATAGACACACCCCTTTATGATCATTAACCCTGAGAGCCATATGTGACATACTGGAGGATTATAGACACACCCCTTTATGATCATTAACCCTGAGAGTCATATGTGACATACTGGAGGATTATAGACACACCCCTTTATGATCATTAACCCTGAGAGTCATATGTGACATACTGGAGGATTATAGACACACCCCTTTATGACAATTAACCCTGAGAGTCATATGTGACATACTGGAGGATTATAGACACACCCCTTTATGATAATTAACCCTGAGAGTCATATGTGACATACTGGAGGATTATAGACACACCCCTTTATGATCATTAACCCTGAGAGCCATATGTGACATACTGGAGGATTATAGACACACCCCTTTATGACAATTAACCCTGAGAGTCATATGTGACATACTGGAGGATTATAGACACACCCCTTTATGATCATTAACCCTGAGAGTCATATGTGACATACTGGAGGATTATAGACACACCCCTTTATGATCATTAACCCTGAGAGCCATATGTGACATACTGGAGGATTATAGACACACCCCTTTATGATCATTAACCCTGAGAGTCATATGTGACATACTGGAGGATTATAGACACACCCCTTTATGATCATTAACCCTGAGAGCCATATGTGACATACTGGAGGATTATAGACACACCCCTTTATGACAATTAACCCTGAGAGTCATATGTGACATACTGGAGGATTATAGACACACCCCTTTATGACAATTAACCCTGAGAGTCATATGTGACATACTGGAGGATTATAGACACACCCCTTTATGATAATTAACCCTGAGAGTCATATGTGACATACTGGAGGATTATAGACACACCCCTTTATGACAATTAACCCTGAGAGTCATATGTGACATACTGGAGGATTATAGACACACCCCTTTATGACAATTAACCCTGAGAGTCATATGTGACATACTGGAGGATTATAGACACACCCCTTTATGACAATTAACCCTGAGAGTCATATGTGACATACTGGAGGATTATAGACACACCCCTTTATGATCATTAACCCTGAGAGTCATATGTGACATACTGGAGGATTATAGACACACCCCTTTATGATCATTAACCCTGAGAGTCATATGTGACATACTGGAGGATTATAGACACACCCCTTTATGATCATTAACCCTGAGAGTCATATGTGACATACTGGAGGATTATAGACACACCCCTTTATGATAATTAACCCTGAGAGTCATATGTGACATACTGGAGGATTATAGACACACCCCTTTATGATCATTAACCCTGAGAGTCATATGTGACATACTGGAGGATTATAGACACACCCCTTTATGATAATTAACCCTGAGAGTCATATGTGACATACTGGAGGATTATAGACACACCCCTTTATGATCATTAACCCTGAGAGTCATATGTGACATACTGGAGGATTATAGACACACCCCTTTATGATCATTAACCCTGAGAGTCATATGTGACATACTGGAGGATTATAGACACACCCCTTTATGATCATTAACCCTGAGAGTCATATGTGACATACTGGAGGATTATAGACACACCCCTTTATGACAGTTAACCCTGAGAGTCATATGTGACATACTGGAGGATTATAGACACACCCCTTTATGACAATTAACCCTGAGAGTCATATGTGACATACTGGAGGATTATAGACACACCCCTTTATGACAGTTAACCCTGAGAGTCATATGTGACATACTGGAGGATTATAGACACACCCCTTTATGATCATTAACCCTGAGAGTCATATGTGACATACTGGAGGATTATAGACACACCCCTTTATGATCATTAACCCTGAGAGTCATATGTGACATACTGGAGGATTATAGACACACCCCTTTATGACAGTTAACCCTGAGAGTCATATGTGACATACTGGAGGATTATAGACACACCCCTTTATGACAGTTAACCCTGAGAGTCATATGTGACATACTGGAGGATTATAGACACACCCCTTTATGATCATTAACCCTGAGAGTCATATGTGACATACTGGAGGATTATAGACACACCCCTTTATGACAATTAACCCTGAGAGTCATATGTGACATACTGGAGGATTATAGACACACCCCTTTATGACAATTAACCCTGAGAGTCATATGTGACATACTGAAGGATTATAGACACACCCCTTTATGACAGTTAACCCTGAGAGCCATATGTGACATACTGGAGGATTATAGACACACCCCTTTATGACAATTAACCCTGAGAGTCATATGTGACATACTGAAGGATTATAGACACACCCCTTTATGACAGTTAACCCTGAGAGTCATATGTGACATACTGGAGGATTATAGACACACCCCTTTATGACAATTAACCCTGAGAGTCATATGTGACATACTGGAGGATTATAGACACACCCCTTTATGACAATTAACCCTGAGAGTCATATGTGACATACTGGAGGATTATAGACACACCCCTTTATGACAGTTAACCCTGAGAGTCATATGTGACATACTGGAGGATTATAGACACACCCCTTTATGATAATTAACCCTGAGAGTCATATGTGACATACTGGAGGATTATAGACACACCCCTTTATGACAATTAACCCTGAGAGTCATATGTGACATACTGGAGGATTATAGACACACCCCTTTATGATCATTAACCCTGAGAGTCATATGTGACATACTGGAGGATTATAGACACACCCCTTTATGATCATTAACCCTGAGAGTCATATGTGACATACTGGAGGATTATAGACACACCCCTTTATGATAATTAACCCTGAGAGTCATATGTGACATACTGGAGGATTATAGACACACCCCTTTATGACAGTTAACCCTGAGAGTCATATGTGACATACTGGAGGATTATAGACACACCCCTTTATGACAATTAACCTTGAGAGTCATGTGTGACATACTGGAGGATTATAGACACACCCCTTTATGACAATTAACCCTGAGAGTCATGTGTGACATACTGGAGGATTATAGACACACCCCTTTATGACAATTAACCCTGAGAGTCATATGTGACATACTGGAGGATTATAGACACACCCCTTTATGACAGTTAACCCTGAGAGTCATATGTGACATACTGGAGGATTATAGACACACCCCTTTATGACAATTAACCCTGAGAGTCATGTGTGACATACTGGAGGATTATAGACACACCCCTTTATGACAATTAACCCTGAGAGTCATATGTGACATACTGGAGGATTATAGACACACCCCTTTATGATCATTAACCCTGAGAGTCATATGTGACATACTGGAGGATTATAGACACACCCCTTTATGACAGTTAACCCTGAGAGTCATATGTGACATACTGGAGGATTATAGACACACCCCTTTATGATCATTAACCCTGAGAGTCATATGTGACATACTGAAGGATTATAGACACACCCCTTTATGACAATTAACCCTGAGAGTCATGTGTGACATACTGGAGGATTATAGACACACCCCTTTATGACAATTAACCCTGAGAGTCATATGTGACATACTGGAGGATTATAGACACACCCCTTTATGATCATTAACCCTGAGAGTCATATGTGACATACTGGAGGATTATAGACACACCCCTTTATGATCATTAACCCTGAGAGTCATATGTGACATACTGGAGGATTATAGACACACCCCTTTATGATCATTAACCCTGAGAGTCATATGTGACATACTGAAGGATTATAGACACACCCCTTTATGACAATTAACCCTGAGAGTCATGTGTGACATACTGGAGGATTATAGACACACCCCTTTATGACAATTAACCCTGAGAGTCATATGTGACATACTGGAGGATTATAGACACACCCCTTTATGACAATTAACCCTGAGAGTCATATGTGACATACTGGAGGATTATAGACACACCCCTTTATGATCATTAACCCTGAGAGCCATATGTGACATACTGGAGGATTATAGACACACCCCTTTATGACAATTAACCCTGAGAGTCATATGTGACATACTGGAGGATTATAGACACACCCCTTTATGATCATTAACCCTGAGAGTCATATGTGACATACTGGAGGATTATAGACACACCCCTTTATGATCATTAACCCTGAGAGTCATATGTGACATACTGGAGGATTATAGACACACCCCTTTATGATCATTAACCCTGAGAGCCATATGTGACATACTGGAGGATTATAGACACACCCCTTTATGACAATTAACCCTGAGAGTCATATGTGACATACTGGAGGATTATAGACACACCCCTTTATGATCATTAACCCTGAGAGTCATATGTGACATACTGGAGGATTATAGACACACCCCTTTATGATCATTAACCCTGAGAGCCATATGTGACATACTGGAGGATTATAGACACACCCCTTTATGATCATTAACCCTGAGAGCCATATGTGACATACTGGAGGATTATAGACACACCCCTTTATGACAATTAACCCTGAGAGTCATATGTGACATACTGGAGGATTATAGACACACCCCTTTATGATCATTAACCCTGAGAGCCATATGTGACATACTGGAGGATTATAGACACACCCCTTTATGATCATTAACCCTGAGAGTCATATGTGACATACTGGAGGATTATAGACACACCCCTTTATGACAATTAACCCTGAGAGTCATATGTGACATACTGGAGGATTATAGACACACCCCTTTATGACAATTAACCCTGAGAGTCATATGTGACATACTGGAGGATTATAGACACACCCCTTTATGATCATTAACCCTGAGAGTCATATGTGACATACTGGAGGATTATAGACACACCCCTTTATGATCATTAACCCTGAGAGCCATATGTGACATACTGGAGGATTATAGACACACCCCTTTATGATCATTAACCCTGAGAGCCATATGTGACATACTGGAGGATTATAGACACACCCCTTTATGATCATTAACCCTGAGAGTCATATGTGACATACTGGAGGATTATAGACACACCCCTTTATGATCATTAACCCTGAGAGCCATATGTGACATACTGGAGGATTATAGACACACCCCTTTATGATCATTAACCCTGAGAGTCATATGTGACATACTGGAGGATTATAGACACACCCCTTTATGACAATTAACCTTGAGAGTCATGTGTGACATACTGGAGGATTATAGACACACCCCTTTATGACAATTAACCCTGAGAGTCATGTGTGACATACTGGAGGATTATAGACACACCCCTTTATGACAATTAACCCTGAGAGTCATATGTGACATACTGGAGGATTATAGACACACCCCTTTATGACAGTTAACCCTGAGAGTCATATGTGACATACTGGAGGATTATAGACACACCCCTTTATGACAATTAACCCTGAGAGTCATGTGTGACATACTGGAGGATTATAGACACACCCCTTTATGACAATTAACCCTGAGAGTCATATGTGACATACTGGAGGATTATAGACACACCCCTTTATGATCATTAACCCTGAGAGTCATATGTGACATACTGGAGGATTATAGACACACCCCTTTATGACAGTTAACCCTGAGAGTCATATGTGACATACTGGAGGATTATAGACACACCCCTTTATGATCATTAACCCTGAGAGTCATATGTGACATACTGAAGGATTATAGACACACCCCTTTATGACAATTAACCCTGAGAGTCATGTGTGACATACTGGAGGATTATAGACACACCCCTTTATGACAATTAACCCTGAGAGTCATATGTGACATACTGGAGGATTATAGACACACCCCTTTATGATCATTAACCCTGAGAGTCATATGTGACATACTGGAGGATTATAGACACACCCCTTTATGATCATTAACCCTGAGAGTCATATGTGACATACTGGAGGATTATAGACACACCCCTTTATGATCATTAACCCTGAGAGTCATATGTGACATACTGAAGGATTATAGACACACCCCTTTATGACAATTAACCCTGAGAGTCATGTGTGACATACTGGAGGATTATAGACACACCCCTTTATGACAATTAACCCTGAGAGTCATATGTGACATACTGGAGGATTATAGACACACCCCTTTATGACAATTAACCCTGAGAGTCATATGTGACATACTGGAGGATTATAGACACACCCCTTTATGATCATTAACCCTGAGAGCCATATGTGACATACTGGAGGATTATAGACACACCCCTTTATGACAATTAACCCTGAGAGTCATATGTGACATACTGGAGGATTATAGACACACCCCTTTATGATCATTAACCCTGAGAGTCATATGTGACATACTGGAGGATTATAGACACACCCCTTTATGATCATTAACCCTGAGAGTCATATGTGACATACTGGAGGATTATAGACACACCCCTTTATGATCATTAACCCTGAGAGCCATATGTGACATACTGGAGGATTATAGACACACCCCTTTATGACAATTAACCCTGAGAGTCATATGTGACATACTGGAGGATTATAGACACACCCCTTTATGATCATTAACCCTGAGAGTCATATGTGACATACTGGAGGATTATAGACACACCCCTTTATGATCATTAACCCTGAGAGCCATATGTGACATACTGGAGGATTATAGACACACCCCTTTATGATCATTAACCCTGAGAGCCATATGTGACATACTGGAGGATTATAGACACACCCCTTTATGACAATTAACCCTGAGAGTCATATGTGACATACTGGAGGATTATAGACACACCCCTTTATGATCATTAACCCTGAGAGCCATATGTGACATACTGGAGGATTATAGACACACCCCTTTATGATCATTAACCCTGAGAGTCATATGTGACATACTGGAGGATTATAGACACACCCCTTTATGACAATTAACCCTGAGAGTCATATGTGACATACTGGAGGATTATAGACACACCCCTTTATGACAATTAACCCTGAGAGTCATATGTGACATACTGGAGGATTATAGACACACCCCTTTATGATCATTAACCCTGAGAGTCATATGTGACATACTGGAGGATTATAGACACACCCCTTTATGATCATTAACCCTGAGAGCCATATGTGACATACTGGAGGATTATAGACACACCCCTTTATGATCATTAACCCTGAGAGCCATATGTGACATACTGGAGGATTACAGACACACCCCTTTATGATCATTAACCCTGAGAGTCATATGTGACATACTGGAGGATTATAGACACACCCCTTTATGATCATTAACCCTGAGAGCCATATGTGACATACTGGAGGATTATAGACACACCCCTTTATGATCATTAACCCTGAGAGTCATATGTGACATACTGGAGGATTATAGACACACCCCTTTATGACAATTAACCCTGAGAGTCATATGTGACATACTGGAGGATTATAGACACACCCCTTTATGACAATTAACCCTGAGAGTCATATGTGACATACTGGAGGATTATAGACACACCCCTTTATGACAATTAACCCTGAGAGTCATATGTGACATACTGGAGGATTATAGACACACCCCTTTATGACAATTAACCCTGAGAGTCATATGTGACATACTGGAGGATTATAGACACACCCCTTTATGACAGTTAACCCTGAGAGTCATATGTGACATACTGGAGGATTATAGACACACCCCTTTATGATCATTAACCCTGAGAGTCATATGTGACATACTGGAGGATTATAGACACACCCCTTTATGACAGTTAACCCTGAGAGTCATATGTGACATACTGGAGGATTATAGACACACCCCTTTATGATCATTAACCCTGAGAGTCATATGTGACATACTGGAGGATTATAGACACACCCCTTTATGACAGTTAACCCTGAGAGTCATATGTGACATACTGGAGGATTATAGACACACCCCTTTATGATCATTAACCCTGAGAGTCATATGTGACATACTGGAGGATTATAGACACACCCCTTTATGATCATTAACCCTGAGAGTCATATGTGACATACTGGAGGATTATAGACACACCCCTTTATGACAATTAACCCTGAGAGTCATATGTGACATACTGGAGGATTATAGACACACCCCTTTATGACAGTTAACCCTGAGAGTCATATGTGACATACTGGAGGATTATAGACACACCCCTTTATGATCATTAACCCTGAGAGTCATATGTGACATACTGGAGGATTATAGACACACCCCTTTATGATCATTAACCCTGAGAGTCATATGTGACATACTGGAGGATTATAGACACACCCCTTTATGATCATTAACCCTGAGAGTCATATGTGACATACTGGAGGATTATAGACACACCCCTTTATGATCATTAACCCTGAGAGTCATATGTGACATACTGGAGGATTATAGACACACCCCTTTATGACAGTTAACCCTGAGAGTCATATGTGACATACTGGAGGATTATAGACACACCCCTTTATGATAATTAACCCTGAGAGTCATATGTGACATACTGGAGGATTATAGACACACCCCTTTATGACAGTTAACCCTGAGAGTCATATGTGACATACTGGAGGATTATAGACACACCCCTTTATGACAATTAACCTTGAGAGTCATGTGTGACATACTGGAGGATTATAGACACACCCCTTTATGATCATTAACCCTGAGAGTCATATGTGACATACTGGAGGATTATAGACACACCCCTTTATGATCATTAACCCTGAGAGTCATATGTGACATACTGGAGGATTATAGACACACCCCTTTATGATAATTAACCCTGAGAGTCATATGTGACATACTGGAGGATTATAGACACACCCCTTTATGATCATTAACCCTGAGAGTCATATGTGACATACTGGAGGATTATAGACACACCCCTTTATGATAATTAACCCTGAGAGTCATATGTGACATACTGGAGGATTATAGACACACCCCTTTATGACAATTAACCCTGAGAGCCATATGTGACATACTGGAGGATTATAGACACACCCCTTTATGATCATTAACCCTGAGAGTCATATGTGACATACTGGAGGATTATAGACACACCCCTTTATGACAATTAACCCTGAGAGTCATATGTGACATACTGGAGGATTATAGACACACCCCTTTATGATAATTAACCCTGAGAGTCATATGTGACATACTGGAGGATTATAGACACACCCCTTTATGATCATTAACCCTGAGAGTAATATGTGACATACTGGAGGATTATAGACACACCCCTTTATGATCATTAACCCTGAGAGTCATATGTGACATACTGGAGGATTATAGACACACCCCTTTATGATCATTAACCCTGAGAGTCATATGTGACATACTGGAGGATTATAGACACACCCCTTTATGACAGTTAACCCTGAGAGTCATATGTGACATACTGGAGGATTATAGACACACCCCTTTATGATAATTAACCCTGAGAGTCATATGTGACATACTGGAGGATTATAGACACACCCCTTTATGACAGTTAACCCTGAGAGTCATATGTGACATACTGGAGGATTATAGACACACCCCTTTATGATAATTAACCCTGAGAGTCATATGTGACATACTGGAGGATTATAGACACACCCCTTTATGACAGTTAACCCTGAGAGTCATATGTGACATACTGGAGGATTATAGACACACCCCTTTATGACAATTAACCTTGAGAGTCATGTGTGACATACTGGAGGATTATAGACACACCCCTTTATGATCATTAACCTTGAGAGTCATGTGTGACATACTGGAGGATTATAGACACACCCCTTTATGATAATTAACCCTGAGAGTCATATGTGACATACTGGAGGATTATAGACACACCCCTTTATGACAATTAACCCTGAGAGCCATATGTGACATACTGGAGGATTATAGACACACCCCTTTATGATCATTAACCCTGAGAGTCATATGTGACATACTGGAGGATTATAGACACACCCCTTTATGACAATTAACCCTGAGAGTCATATGTGACATACTGGAGGATTATAGACACACCCCTTTATGATAATTAACCCTGAGAGTCATATGTGACATACTGGAGGATTATAGACACACCCCTTTATGATCATTAACCCTGAGAGTCATATGTGACATACTGGAGGATTATAGACACACCCCTTTATGATCATTAACCCTGAGAGTCATATGTGACATACTGGAGGATTATAGACACACCCCTTTATGATCATTAACCCTGAGAGTCATATGTGACATACTGGAGGATTATAGACACACCCCTTTATGACAGTTAACCCTGAGAGTCATATGTGACATACTGGAGGATTATAGACACACCCCTTTATGATAATTAACCCTGAGAGTCATATGTGACATACTGGAGGATTATAGACACACCCCTTTATGACAGTTAACCCTGAGAGTCATATGTGACATACTGGAGGATTATAGACACACCCCTTTATGACAATTAACCTTGAGAGTCATGTGTGACATACTGGAGGATTATAGACACACCCCTTTATGATCATTAACCCTGAGAGTCATATGTGACATACTGGAGGATTATAGACACACCCCTTTATGATCATTAACCCTGAGAGTCATATGTGACATACTGGAGGATTATAGACACACCCCTTTATGATAATTAACCCTGAGAGTCATATGTGACATACTGGAGGATTATAGACACACCCCTTTATGATCATTAACCCTGAGAGTCATATGTGACATACTGGAGGATTATAGACACACCCCTTTATGATAATTAACCCTGAGAGTCATATGTGACATACTGGAGGATTATAGACACACCCCTTTATGACAATTAACCCTGAGAGCCATATGTGACATACTGGAGGATTATAGACACACCCCTTTATGATCATTAACCCTGAGAGTCATATGTGACATACTGGAGGATTATAGACACACCCCTTTATGACAATTAACCCTGAGAGTCATATGTGACATACTGGAGGATTATAGACACACCCCTTTATGATAATTAACCCTGAGAGTCATATGTGACATACTGGAGGATTATAGACACACCCCTTTATGATCATTAACCCTGAGAGTCATATGTGATATACTGGAGGATTATAGACACACCCCTTTATGATAATTAACCCTGAGAGTCATATGTGACATACTGGAGGATTATAGACACACCCCTTTATGACAATTAACCTTGAGAGTCATATGTGACATACTGGAGGATTATAGACACACCCCTTTATGATCATTAACCCTGAGAGTCATATGTGACATACTGGAGGATTATAGACACACCCCTTTATGACAATTAACCCTGAGAGCCATAAGTGACATACTGGAGGCTTATAGACACGCCCCTTTATGATAATTATTCGGAGAGCCGTCTGTGACGATAATGGTGACTTATAGACACGCCCCTTTATGATAATTAACCCTGAGAGCCGTCTGTGAGGATACAAGAGACACACCCCTTTATGATAATTAACCCTGAGAGCCATATGTGACATACTGGAGGCTTATAGACACACCCCTTTATGATAATTATTCGGAGAGCCGTCTGTGACGATACGAGGCTTATAGACACGCCCCTTTATGATAATTTGCCCTGAGTGCCATCTGTGACATACGCCATCTGTAATTCGCCTGTGAGCACGCCTTGTGGAAGGAGTGGTCCAGCCCCCTTGTCGGAATTCCTTTGTCTAACAACTTGCTGAGAGACTGGCGCTGTGCTTGATCAAAATTTTTTCAAAAACTGTGAGGCACATCCAAGTGGACACCATTCGAGAAATTCAGCTGGTTTTCAGTGAAAATTTTAACGGCTGATGAGAGATTTTGGATTGTTTCTATTGCTTTAAGGACTTCCCACGGAGCGGGACATCGCACAGCGCTCCGAGGCGACGTCGTCATCCTGTTTCAAGCTGAAAACCTCCAAATTTAAGCCTCTGTTGACCCAGGACATCATGAGAGAACAGAGAACTTTCAGAAGAGGTCGAAATCAGCAGTTTATCCGGACATTCCACTGTTAAAGGAGAATTTTTTAATGAAAGACGTGCGGACGGATTGGCGCATTGGCTCGCAGCCGGCGCGGCGCGCCCGCCACAGGAAAAACACCTCCGTGTTGATAACCATTTGTAAAATCCAGGCGGCTTTTGGTGGCTTTCAGTTGAGTGAGTATCTGAGAAATTGTTTAACAGCAGCGCATGTTCCAACTTGTCCTTAAGGTTTCCAATGGAGGTGTTTTACCTGTGGCAGGCGCGCCGCGCTGGCTGCAAGCCGACGTGCCAATCCGTCCACACGTCTTTCATTAAAAAAATCTCCTTTAACAGTGGTCCGACGAGGGGGCTGGACCACTCCTTCCACAAGGCGTGCTCACAGGTGAATGATGTCACCGACAGGCGTGAAAAAACTCTTGCATGCCCACGAGGGTTCATGCTTGGCTGATGTAATCACACGTGATTCAAATCCATATGGTTTTAAAAAAAATAATAAGGTCGGATACTTTTCTCACAGACCTCGTATAAGAACATACACAAATGAGATTAATTTCTCTAATCTTCTCTGATATACTGAACACTCCAACACCCTGTGGAGTTTTCAGATTTCTTTCAACTTGGTCCAGAAATTACTGAATAACTTTAGTTTTTCCCTGGCTGGTGTTGCTGTTTCATTTTATGTATTTTAATTAAAATTTTGGCAGAGAAGCGCTGTGTAAAAGCAGAGCTGCAGGTGGGTTAAGAGCAGCCTCATTATATAAACACTCTAATCCTCTTTTGTTAAATAGCAGCTGTACAAATGTGGGACTGAGTTTGAATAAACATAACAGTAACAGCACGGAAAATGCAGATTTATCCTGAAACTCTCTTCATGGGTGCAATTTGGTGGGGATAGGGGGGACATGTCCCCCCCACCTTTTCAACCGGGGGGGGCAGAATATGGTATGTCCCCCCACCTTCTGACATATATGTGTGTACTTGAAACATACTGTGTCAGTCTTATGTGCAAAACCATGTCAGAATAGTATCTTTGTTTCTGCAAGTTTGTATTTTTAGCAGCATTGACTTGTTTACACTTGTTTCTTGTTTGTCACATTCTGAATTTTCTGGGACTGTATTTGCCCAGATTTGAAACCAAAAATAGTTGCCTCTAGGGACTAGTGTCTACACATAACTATCAATGGACCATATGCTAATTTACTAAATTCTGAAAGTTAGAAAAGGAAATCAGAAAAGCTATCTGGGACCTCAGAAAGCCCATCTGCAATTATTGCTTTATCTCCAAAATCAGTCTATGCAAGTGAAATTATGTTCAGTATGAGTGTTGTTATTAGTGACACTTTGAAAATTTAATTCATGATAAGTAATTTATCTTAAACTTATGATCTGTTGTTTTTTCAAACTTATGCAAAAACAAATCTTGAGGAAAAAATACAGTATGTGATAGTTAATAATTATTAAGAGCCTGTTCGTTCATATTTATAAATACATTTTACCACATTGCAGTTGTTTTTTTTAATGAAAGCTCAACCTATCATTCTTTTTGAGTTCTACACATGTGGTGATACCTTATTTACACCAGGATGTTAATAAAATCAGTGCTGGCTATTCTCAGAATAAAGTACTTATATCCACAGTTTCAAGTTGCATAAGTCAAATGGTGACCACTTTATGGTCTTCACAAAACATTAAAATTACTGTTCTGGATGCTCAGAATGCATCTGAGCTTATCTAGAAACCGTTGGCTTCTGGGGCCTAAAGCGGCCCCCAGAACCCGGCCTATGGGCTTCGGCCCTGCGGGCCTCACACTTTGTCCCCCCCAATTTCTAGTTCTAAATTGCGCCCTTGACTCTCTTAAAAACATTGATCATGTTCACACTGATTTCTATTCATGTCTGGTTGTCAGATGCTAACCATGATGGCGGAGCTCTGGCAGCGGCCAGCAAATGAGTGGATCAGTCCGGACCTCCTTCTAGTGAGTAATAGTGCAGTAGATAACTGAAACAATCGTGCAAATACTGATAGAAGCAACAGATTAAGCACAAATACTCCTTAGGCATGAACTCTTTTGAAAAATCGATTGGCCACTTGAATTTTCAATAGGCAGCCAGGTAGGGGTCAGTTGAAGATTTACACAGGGGTCAAAATTAAAAGATGCTCAAATTATATTGAAAACTATACTCTAATATTTGTCTGGTCATAAATATTTCAAAAAGGTATAGTTTGGACAATCTATGATGGAATGTTATGGAGTAAAAACAGCAAGAATGGTGACAAAGGTCAAGTTCAGTTTGTACAAGTTAAAACTGGGGGTGATCTCTCTGAAGCTGTTGATGTCATTAATGGAACTCCACAAGGGTCAGTTATTAGTCCTGTTCTCTTCAACATAATGATCAATGATATATTTTTGAAAGTGCCAACTCACTTTGGGAAGTCTCAGTTTCAATCAATCAATCAATTTTTTTATATAGCGCCAAATCACAACAAACAGTTGCCCCAAGGCGCTTTATATTGTAAGGCAAGGCCATACAATAATTATGTAAAACCCCAACGATCAAAACGACCCCCTGTGAGCAAGCACTTGGCTACAGTGGGAAGGAAAAACTCCCTTTTAACAGGAAGAAACCTCCAGCAGAACCAGGCTCAGGGAGGGGCAGTCTTCTGCTGGGACTGGTTGGGGCTGAGGGAGAGAACCAGGAAAAAGACATGCTGTGGAGGGGAGCAGAGATCAATCACTAATGATTAAATGCAGAGTGGTGCATACAGAGCAAAAAGAGAAAGAAACAGTGCATCATGGGAACCCCCCAGCAGTCTACGTCTATAGCAGCATAACTAAGGGATGGTTCAGGGTCACCTGATCCAGCCCTAACTATAAGCCTTAGCGAAAAGGAAAGTTTTAAGCCTAATCTTAAAAGTAGAGAGGGTATCTGTCTCCCTGATCTGAATTGGGAGCTGGTTCCACAGGAGAGGAGCCTGAAAGCTGAAGGCTCTGCCTCCCATTCTACTCTTACAAACCCTAGGAACTACAAGTAAGCCTGCAGTCTGAGAGCGAAGCGCTCTATTGGGGTGATATGGTACTATGAGGTCCCTAAGATAAGATGGGACCTGATTATTCAAAACCTTATAAGTAAGAAGAAGAATTTTAAATTCTATTCTAGAATTAACAGGAAGCCAATGAAGAGAGGCCAATATGGATGAGATATGCTCTCTCCTTCTAGTCCCCGTCAGTACTCTAGCTGCAGCATTTTGAATTAACTGAAGGCTTTTCAGGGAACTTTTAGGACAACCTGATAATAATGAATTACAATAGTCCAGCCTAGAGGAAATAAATGCATCAATTAGTTTTTCAGCATCACTCTGAGACAAGACCTTTCTGATTTTAGAGATATTGCGATGATGGAGCTCTCTGGAAGAGGGGGAGAAATGTGCAGGTTCTTTTCTGTCAAATGCAAAAGGCTCTGGATCAGGTTGTTCAGTGTGCAAATGACTGGGGTTTTAGAATTTCCTCTGCCAAAAGTAAATTTATGATCCTTGGGAATAAAAGGAAAATACCTGCATTAAATC
Source organism: Thalassophryne amazonica (assembly GCF_902500255.1). Taxonomy (NCBI): domain Eukaryota; kingdom Metazoa; phylum Chordata; class Actinopteri; order Batrachoidiformes; family Batrachoididae; genus Thalassophryne; species Thalassophryne amazonica. The sequence continues at coordinate 918,027 of NC_047110.1, forward strand.
TTCTGTTGTACGATTGCCCTGTAGAAAGAGTCAATGTATTTAAGTTCCTCCGACTGTGGGTGGATGAAAGGCTTACATGGAAAGGTCATATAGGAAAACTTGTGGATACGTGTGAAAAGGTGATTGTTATTTGTAGTCTGGCTGGGAGTGACTGGGGCGCTGATAGAGGCGCTGTACGTTGGACCGTGTTCAGGCTAAGACTTTGACCCTTCAAAATGATTCGTATTCCAGCTTTACTTATCAAAATGGGGGAAACATCTTTGGACATCAGGAGTAAAAAAACTGGGGCTTCATTACTGGGCTAAGCTATGTGGCACTAGCAATAGCTCTGCCTCAAAGTGCCTTTTAGATAGTTCTTGGGAGTTTTCAGGTAATGGAAAGAAGACAAATTTTTTGCATCATATAAAGCAGTTGGCGGGGGGATTTTGGGTTGGAGCATGGCAACGTGGCTGGGTCTTTGTGGTCCCCTGTCCCACCTTGGTTTCTCCCTGAGCCTGAGGTTCTGCTGTCTCTCCTTGAGGAAGGTTGAAATAGTCATCGTAAAGATGTGAGGATGCTTTTGCATGAATTTAGCGGATCCATTAAAATATTCACTGATGGCTCAAAAGATCCTGTTTCTGTGAAAACTGGAATTGGGGGTTTTTGTTGCAGATGAGAAACTTTCTTTCAGTGCAAATGGGTTAGGGACAGTGCTTTAGCATATGCAATGAAAGGCTTCAGGATCATTGGCAGCATGAGTGGGACCAGGAGCAGAAAGACGTCATTATTTTTCTTTGCAACCAACGGTAAAGCGAAAAGTGGTGTACAGCCTCCCGGAATTTCAGAAGAAGGAAAAGGAGAAGAAGAAGAGGAAGACGAAGAAGAAAAGTCTGTAAGCTTTGTTTGTTGTTATAAAAAAGAAGAAAAAAAGACTCCATTTGTGCTACACACACAAACCGTGGGAGGCGATAATGCACCGTGTCGGATTGTAAACCGCCAATGAACTCGACAGAAGAAGAAGAATAAGGTTTGCCTGATTGGCTACAGTGTGGTCAGATGGACCAATCAGAGGGAAGAGCGCGAGGCGAGGAAAAGGAAGGCGAAGATTTTTCTGACATTTCGGACATAAACATTATAATGTGTATAGTTTCGGACTCAAACAGAATTATAAGGTTATTTTCCGCACGAAATGTATCAACGTTCTGACAGTGTGTTAGTTTAACAGTAGGTGGCGTTGTTGCCGGTTTGTTTGTCAGCAGCATGACGTCCTGTGATTCAGCATCTCAGAAAAGGACTCTGTCCAACCTTTTTGGTGAGTTAACAGCCGGATCTGCTTAAAATGTGCAGTTTGTCGACTGGACCCCCCCTTAAAAATACCTGAGTAGCCGTGGCCGCCGCCATATTGTGTAGGTACAAACGCGATGTGACCGCTGGGAACCCGATTCGTTCTGCGCATGTGTGCACTGCTACAATATGTTTTGTTTTAGTCGTTATTAAATAGATTAGGTTTATATTATTAAGTAAATACCCGCTTTGCTTATTTTTGTAGAGTATGTCTAAAATATGACACTAATATCACAGATGGCATTTTTCTTTACAAAATTTCATATTTCACCTGTTTGGGTTAAAGGTCAAAAGTCTGATTTTGTCATAAGCTGATATAATGTTTGCATTTCGCCAATGAAATTATTGAAAAACTAAATTACATTAGTTGCCGACTTTTACATTTATGGTAAAGTTTAATATGCATTGAATCATTTAATTTCTGTCATATTTAAGTAGACCAATGCATTTATGAGTATTTTAAAAGTCACACAAATCAGCCGTATGTATTTTTAAGGATATATATATATATATATATATATATATATATATATATATATGTGGAAAAAGATCTTTGAGTTCATCTCATACAAAATGGGTGCAAAACCAAAAGTGTTGCGTTTATGTTTTTGTTGAGTGTATATATAAAAGGATAAAGTATGACTTAAATATCTGAATTTAAGATAAAAAAAATTAAGTGCAATAGAATAAAAGCTAACCTTATGAGAAACTTTTTTGCAATTAAAGGACATGTCGCAACAAAATCATAACAATTTAGATTTAGGCTGTTAGTGAGCATCCGATGACCCACCAGGATTAGTTTGTGCACTCCTGTGACCGGTTTCAAAGTATACGGCATTCGCAACAAACAGCTACGGAGATGTCTGAAAACAAAGTACTCGTGTTTCCGGTAAGTGACGTCGCAACTAGAAACGTCCCAGCATGCACTTCAATGGAATGTAGCTGATAACGTTAAGAGCTGAGGCACAGATTAATTCCAAAGTTGACATAAGTGTGATGTCGTGTTATGACAACTTGTTTTTAAGTGATAACTGTTCATTTTGCTGCAGCCACGGTAAAAGCTGCAGCTCCAAGTAGGTTGATGTGCACCTGCAGCAACGAGTCATAAATGCAGCCTGCCAGTAACTATCTCTGCTCAAGGATCAGTTTTCTGCACCATTAATTATGAGAGTTGTTATCAATACAATCTAAAATAAAATACATCTGCTGCCAGGGGAAACGAGCATCTTGTCGCGTGCACACACACACACACACACACACACACACACACACACACACACACAGCAAACTTTGCGGCACACATACACACATTCCAGCTCCAAATTTACACTCTCTCAAAGTTAAAAAAAAAATAGCAATCTAGCCACAAAACACAAAAGGGGTGAAATGCTGAACATGCCAGACTCACTGTCGTGTTGTGGATTAATTTCCAAATGTAAACTTCATGCGATCAAAGAAGCACATGCACACGTGAGATTGCTGCGGCTGCAGCTCTGCTTCTCTCTCGATCGTGGCACGTAAAATAACGTCCATGAACCCCTGGAAATAATGTATTCTGACTTTTTACAATGTATCAAATCCATCTCCGTGTCCAAGCAGTCTCTTAAAAACAGTGTCAGATGTCCTGAAGTCCATGTACACAGCTTCAGTAACCAGCATCCACACAAACAGCGCATCACCACACTTTAGGCTCCAAAATCCAACACTCTGAAAATGTTAAGAGTTTCAGGGTGCATGTCGTCTCCTCTCTGTAAATCCGAGCCATCATTTTCAAACAGCAGCTCAGAAGCTTTGTTTTCAGATGTAGCAGGTTCGTGTGGGATGTTTGTTTTGCTAATAAGGAAGCCACACACTGAAAAATGCAGAGAATTGCTGTGTGAAACGTTATCCGGAAATGCACCTGCTAACGTGCAGAGTGAGAGGAATAAAATACATCAGAGATCACTAATTATGAGCACGTGTGCAGAGACACTTACAATCATGTGTACTTATATGTTGTCTTACTAACTGGGATGTTAAAAAACGTGAGACATGTCCTTTAACATTTTAGATTTGTAAGAGTATGACGAAAATTAAGGAATTTTTCAACCATCACAAACAAAAATCTCTAAGTACAACATTAAGAGCCAATTTTTTTAAGGATCAGGCTGGCCATAATTCAGGCCGACTCGGATTTCAATGAAACATGGCCCAGAGGTGGAACCTACTAAGAAACGAAACCCAAACGGTGACCTTGCCAGATGTCATCAAAGTTCAAGGCAAAAATGTGCAAAAACTGATATTTCATTTCCCATCTTTCAAGTGGTGGAACATTCAGCTCCATCATGTTCCCAAGCCAGTTTAACTACCAAATGACTTATGGAGGCAAACTCTTTCATCTTGCATACATATCATGTAAATGGGGAATCTTCTTCACAGACTAAAGTTAATTATGGAGTTCCTCAAGGTTCTGTGCTAGGACCAATTTTATTCACTTTATACATGCTTCCCTTAGGCAGTATTATTAGACGGTATTGCTTAAATTTTTATTGTTACGCAGATGATACCCAGCTTTATCTATCCATGAAGCCAGAGGACACACACCAATTAGCTAAACTGCAGGATTGTCTTACAGACATAAAGACATGGATGACCTCTAATTTCCTGCTTTTAAACTCAGATAAAACTGAAGTTATTGTACTTGGCCCCACAAATCTTAGAAGCATGGTGTCTAACCAGATCGTTACTCTGGATGGCATTTCCCTGATCTCTAGTAATACTGTGAGAAATCTTGGAGTCATTTTTGATCAGGATATGTCATTCAAAGCGCATATTAAACAAATATGTAGGACTGCCTTTTTGCATTTGCGCAATATCTCTAAAATCAGAAAGGTCTTGTCTCAGAGTGATGCTGAAAAACTAATTCATGCATTTATTTCCTCTAGGCTGGACTATTGTAATTCATTATTATCAGGTTGTCCTAAAAGATCCCTAAAAAGCCTTCAGTTGGTTCAGAATGCTGCAGCTAGAGTACTGACGGGGACTAGCAGGAGAGAGCATATCTCACCCGTGTTGGCCTCTCTTCATTGGCTTCCTGTTAATTCTAGAATAGAATTTAAAATTCTTCTTCTTACTTATAAGGTTTTGAATAATCAGGTCCCATCTTATCTTAGGGACCTCGTAGTACCATATTACCCCATTAGAGCGCTTCGCTCTCAGACTGCAGGCTTACTTGTAGTTCCTAGGGTTTGTAAGAGTAGAATGGGAGGCAGAGCCTTCAGCTTTCAGGCTCCTCTCCTGTGGAACCAGCTCCCAATTCAGATCAGGGAGACAGATACCCTCTCTACTTTTAAGATTAGGCTTAAAACTTTCCTTTTCGCTAAGGCTTATAGTTAGGGCTGGATCAGGTGACCCTGGACCATCCCTTGGTTATGCTGCTTTAGACGTAGACTGTGGGGGGGTTCCCATGATGCACTGTTTCTTTCTCTTTTTGCTCCGTATGCATCACTCTGCATTTAATCATTAGTGATCGATCTCTGCCCCCCTTCACAGCATGTCTTTTTCCTGGTTCTTTCCCTCAGCCCCAACCAGTCTCAGCAGAAGACTGCCCCTCCCTGAGCCTGGTTCTGCTGGAGGTTTCTTCCTGTTAAAAGGGAGTTTTTCCTTCCCACTGTAGCCAAGTGCTTGCTCATAGGGGGTCGTTTTGACCGTTGGGGTTTTTCATAATTATTGTATGGCCTTGCCTTACAGTATGGAGCGCCTTGGGGCAACTGTTTGTTGTGATTTGGCGCTATATAAGAAAAAAAGTTGAGTTGAAGTTGATTAGGTTGGGGGATCAATGGCACTGAATATAGGGAGCGCTCAAAATCTGGTCATTTTGCAAAATTCGCTGTATTTAAAGGCCCATAACCCTCTGTGCCATCAAGACCAACCAGAATTCAATGTTATCGACAAATATAGGCCCTACTCTATCAAACGCAACTTAAAAAAACATTGGGGTCTTGATGGCACTGGCCACCAGGGAGCGCCAAAGTACTCGATTTGCCCAATTTTGAGGAAGTTTTAGCGCCACCTGGTGGCCTGCATCAATGGCCTTTTTTAAACAAAATTTTCAGGAGTGGTTAAACCAACATCTATACTTTATAGAACAGTTTGCAGAATTTTGGGGACTCCTCTTATACTGGTTTGATGCCCCTTTTTAATCAGGTCATTGAACACATGCTTGCTAACCCAATTACATGAATTACCACATGAATGCATGTATGATCTGATGATATTTTATTTTGATACTTCTTCCCTTATGTAGTCAATCCAGTACATGTGTATTGGTATCAGCTGCTATGGCAACAAGCTTGTGAACATGTCCTGTTCATTAGAACATAAGAATTTTCCTGAAGTTATTTTTCCCATACCTAAATCCTCGAGTCTGCCAAGTGAAAAGGCAAAGTGAGGCACATCCAAGTAAGTCATGCATGAACTCTTGTACTGCAGATGACGCAGATCGAGAGACAAATGTCCGACCAATGACCTAATTTTAAAGGGGTATCAAATGAATATAAGAGGAGTCCCCAAAATTCTGCCAACTGTTACATAAAGTAGAGATGTTGGCTTGAATCACACCCTAATGTAAACCTGCCTGAACTTTTAAAAATGCTGGCTCTTAAAATGACTCGTGTTTGTTTGTTTATTCTAGAATTAACAGGAAGCCAATGAAGAGAGGCCAATATGGATGAGATATGCTCTCTCCTTCTAGTCCCTGTCAGTACTCTAGCTGCAGCATTTTGAATTAACTGAAGGCTTTTCAGGGAACTTTTAGGACAACCTGGTAATAATGAATTACAATAGTCCAGCCTAGAGGAAATAAATGCATGAATTAGTTTTTCAGCATCACTCTGAGACAAGACCTTTCTGATTTTAGAGATATTGCGCAAATGCAAAAAAGCAGTCCTACATATTTGTTTAATATGCGCTTTGAATGACATATCCTGATCAAAAATGACTCCAAGATTTCTCACAGTATTACTAGAGGTCAGGGTAATGCCATCCAGAGTAAGGATCTGGTTAGACACCATGTTTCTAAGATTTGTGGGGCCAAGTACAATAACTTCAGTTTTATCTGAGTTTAAAAGCAGGAAATTAGAGGTCATCCATGTCTTTATGACTGTAAGACAATCCTGCAGTTTAGCTAATTGGTGTGTGTCCTCTGGCTTCATGGATAGATAAAGCTGGGTATCATCTGCGTAACAATGAAAATTTAAGCAATGCAAAGTGAATAAAATTGGTTCTAGCACAGAACCTTGTGGAACTCCATAACTAACCTTAGTCTGTGACGAAGACTCCCCATTTACATGAACAAATTGTAATCTATTAGATAAATATGATTCAAACCACCGCAGCGCAGTGCCTTTAATACCTATGGCATGCTCTAATCTCTGTAATAAAATTTTATGGTCAATAGTATCAAAAGCAGCACTGAGGTCTAACAGGACAAGCACAGAGATGAGTCCACTGTCTGAGGCCATAAGAAGATCATTTGTAACCTTCACTAATGCTGTTTCTGTTTCTGTAATAAGGAGTGATATCACCAAATTCACTCCACACATCAGTGGGGTCCTGCTGATTATACTACAGAGCTCAGTTTGGGAAAATGCCATTATGAAAAACTTTGCAGAATTTTTTAGTTTTTAAATTTTTTGTGTAGTGACACAAAATTCACTGCACACAACAGTGGTGTCCTGTTGATTATACTACAGCAATCAGTTTGGGAAAAAGTAATTTCGGGTCCATACCCCTCCCAGTCCACCAGATACTGAAACCCCCGGCCCTTACGACGGACGTCCAGGAGCCGACGCACGGTCCATGCTGGCTCCCCGTCGATGATCCGGGCAGGAGGCGGTGCAGGGCCAGGGGTGCAGAGTGGTGAGGTGTGATGAGGTTTGAGACGTAACACATGGAAAACCGGGTGGATCCGCAGTGAAGCTGGCAGCTTTAGCTTCACTGCGGCCGGACTGAGGACTTTGAGGATAGGAAATGGTCCAATAAACCTGTCCTTGAGTTTCTGTGATTCCACTTGAAGTGGGATGTCCTTTGTCGACAACCACACCTCCTGCCCGGGCTGGTATGTAGGGGCCGGGGAACGCCGGCGGTCTGCATGGGCCTTGGCCCTCGTCCGGGCCTTCAACAGGGCAGAACGGGCAGTCCGCCACACCCGGCGGCACCTCCTGAGGTGGGCCTGGACCGAGGGCACACCGACCTCCCCCTCCACGAGTGGGAACAATGGGGGCTGGTACCCCAAACACACCTCAAACGGGGAGAGGCCGGTGGCAGACGACACTTGGCTGTTGTGGGCATACTCGATCCAGGCCAGATGGTTGCTCCAGGCCGTCGGGTGCGCGGAGGTCACGCAGCGGAGGGCTGCTCCAGCTCCTGGTTAGCCCGCTCTGCCTGTCCGTTTGTCTGAGGGTGATACCCGGACGAGAGACTCACGGTGGCCCCCAGTTCCCTGCAGAAACTCCTCCAGACTTGGGAAGAGAACTGAGGACCACGATCCGAGACGATGTCCGCTGGTATCCCATGCAGACGCACGACGTGGTGGACCAGGAGGTCTGCCGTCTCCTGGGCCGTCGGGAGCTTCGGGAGGGCCACGAAGTGGGTCGCCTTGGAGAACCGGTCCACTATCGTGAGGATGGTGGTGTTGCCCTGGGACGGCGGGAGGCCTGTGATAAAATCCAGGCCGATGTGGGACCAGGGGCGGTGAGGCACGGGTAGGGGCTGGAGGAGTCCCGAAGTCCTCTTGTGGTCGGCCTTGCCCCTGGCACAGGTGGTACAGGCCTGGACGTAATCCCGGACGTCGGCCTCCATAGACGCCCACCAGAAGCGCTGCTGGACCACTGCCATGGTTCTGCGCACCCCAGGATGACAGGAGAGCTTGGAACCATGACAGAAGTCCAAAACCGCAGCTCTGGCCTCTGGTGGGACGTACAATTTGTTCCTCAGGCTGGTCCCCGGGTCCGGGTTCCGTGTCAGGGCCTCCCGGACAGTCTTCTCCACGTCCCAGGTGAGGGTGGCCACGACAGTGGACTCGGGGATGATGGTCTCTGTTGGGTCCGACAACTCGGCCTTGGCTTCCTCTTCGTGCACCCGGGACAGGGCATCCGATCGTTGGTTCTTCGTCCCGGGGCGGTATGTAATCTGGAAGTCAAAGCGCCCGAAGAACAGTGACCAGCGGGCTTGCCTGGGGTTCATCCGCTTGGCGGTCTGGATGTACTCCAGGTTCCGATGGTCCGTGAAAACCGTGAAGGGCACCGTCGCTCCCTCCAACAGGTGTCTCCACTCTTCAAGAGCCTCCTTCACCGCCATGAGTTCCCGATTGCCGACATCATAATTCCTCTCAGCTGGGGTCAACCTGCGGGACAAATAGGTACAAGGGTGGAGAACCTTATCGGACTCCCTGCTCTGGGACAGCACGGCTCCTATCCCTGAGTCAGAGGCATCCACTTCAACTATGAACTGGCGATTAGGATCAGGCTGTACCAGAACTGGTGCAGACAAGAACCGGCGTTTCAACTCCCTAAACGCGGCTTCGCACCGATCCTACCAGGTGAAGGGGACTTTAGTGGAGGTCAGGGCAGTCAGGGGGCTCGCTACCTGACTGTAACCCTTAATGAACCTTCTGTAGAAATTCGCAAAACCGAGGAACTGTTGCAGCTTCCTACGGCTTGTTGGTTGGGGCCAATCTCTCACCGCCGCATCCTTGGCCGGATCATGGGCGACGGAGTTGGAGGAGATGATGAACCCAAGGAAGGACAAAGAAGTACGGTGGAACTCGCACTTCTTGCCCTTCACAAACAGCCGGTTCTCCAATAACCGCTGCAGGACCTGACGTACATGCTGGACATGAGTCTCAGGGTCCGGAGAAAAGATGAGTATATCGTCTAGATATACGAAGACAAACCGGTGCAGGAAGTCCCGCAAGACGTCATTAACCAATGCTTGGAACGTCGCGGGGGCGTTAGTGAGGCCGAACGGCATGACCAGGTACTCAAAGTGACCCAAGGGGGTGTTAAATGCCGTCTTCCACTCGTCTCCCTTCCGAATCCGAACCAGGTGGTACGAATTCCTAAGATCTAGTTTGGTGAATACTTGGGCTCCATGCAGGGGCGTGAACACCGACTCCAACAGAGGTAATGGGTATCGATTACGAACCGTAATCTCGTTCAGCCCTCTGTAATCGATGCATGGACGGAGTCCACCGTCCTTCTTACCCACAAAAAAGAAACCTGCACCCATCGGAGAGGTGGAGTTCCGGATCAACCCGGCAGCTAAGGAGTCCCGGATGTAGGTCTCCATTGATTCTCGTTCCGGACGTGAGAGGTTGTACAGCCTGCTGGACGGGTACTCAGCGCCCGGGATCAAATCGATGGCGCAATCGTACGGTCGGTGCGGGGGAAGAGTGAGTGCCAGATCTTTGCTGAAGATGTCAGCAAGATCATGGTACTCCTCCGGCACCGCCGTCAGATTGGGGGGGACTTTGACCTCCTCATTAGCTGTCACACCGGGTGGAACCGAGGAGCCTAAACATTTCCGGTGGCAGGTTTCGCTCCACTGCGTCACAACCCCAGACGGCCAATCAATCCGGGGATTGTGCTTCACCATCCATGGAAACCCTGAAATCACTCGGGAGGTAGAAGGTGTTACATAAAACACGATCTCCTCCCTGTGATTCCCAGACACAACCAATGTCACGGGCTGTGTCTGGTGTGTGATTAATGGAAGAAGGGTGCCATCTAGTGCCCGTACCTTCAAAGGTGAAGGCAGAGCCACCAGAGGGAGACCTACTTCCTTTGCCCATCTGCTGTCCAGCAGATTCCCTTCCGACCTCGTGTCTACTAGTGCTGGGGCGTGAAAGGTTAAATTCTCACTTAGGATCGTTACTGGGATTCGTGCAGATTTACTGAGTTTCCCCGTGTGGGTATTGTGACCCACCCTTAGTCCAGTTTCTAAGGACGGGTGCTGCTGTTTTGACCGTTTGGGGCAGTTTTTCTGCGTGTGCTCAGTTGAGCTGCAGAGAAAACACTCCCCACGGACCAGCCTCCTCTGTCTCTGATCTGATCGCCTTTTGGCCCTGCTCGTCTCCATAGCAACGGCAGCAGGGGGAGCTGTCATCACGTGGAGTGCCCTGGCTGTGGAGCGTGGGGAAGACGGCTCCCTTTCGGACCCGGGAGGAAGATGGACGGCTTGTGCCTGACCACGCCCTTCGTCTCGCTCCCGTCGGTGTTCTGTTAATCGGTTGTCCAACCGTATAACCAGGTCGATAAGCCTGTCTAAATCCCGTGGCTCTTCCTTCGTCACCAGGTGCTCCTTAAGGACCAGAGACAGTCCGTTTACAAAGGCGGCGTGGAGCGCAACAGCATTCCAGCCGGCTCGCGCTGCCGCAATGTGGAAGTCAACTGCATACTTAGCTGCGCTCCGGCACCCCTGTCTTATCGACAGCAGCACGCTTGAAGCGGTCTCGCCTCTATGAGGGTGGTCGAACACTTGTCTGAACTCCCTCACAAACCCAGCGTATGACGTTAGGAGCCGTGAATTCTGCTCCCAGAGCGCTGTAGCCCAGGCGCGTGCCTCTCTCGAAGCAAATTTATAACGTAAGCCACCCGGCTAGCGTCTGACGCATACATGACGGGACGCTGTGAAAAGATGAGTGAGCACTGCATTAAGAAGTCCGTGCACGTCTCGACACAGCCTCCGTACGGCTCCGGAGGGCTTATGTATGCTTCAGTCGACGGTGGGGGGGTTCGTTGAACGACCAGCGGAATGTCTGTTTCAGGCCTCCGGTCAGCAGGGGGAGGTGCTGCAGCAGCGCACTGAGCCTGCGCTTCCACCCGGGCGGTGAGAGCCTCCATCCTCCGATTGAGAATCACATTCCGCTCGGTGATTAAGTCCAACCGAGCAGTGAAAGCGGTTAAGATTTGCTGCAGCTCACCTAACATGCCTCCTGCTGACGCCTGTTCACCTCGCTCTTCCAGTGGCTGTTCAAGCGATGGTTGATGCCCCTCGGGATCCATGACGCTGGCCGAGAAATCCTGTTGGGAAGGTGTCGTGACACGGACCTACAACAGGGGGCGTTAATGAACGGACAATGGATAAGCCAAAAGTAACAATTTAATGTTGTGAATCGCACAACGAAATACAGACAATAACAATAATGTGGATTGTCAATTATACACAAGGTGACGTGTGGGCAGGCTCGAAGATAGAAGACGTCTGGCGAGAGAAGAGCCGGATCCCACACAGCTTCCACCACCAACGGATCTGAAGAACACCGGAGCCGCCAAGCCCTGCGCCCCAGGTGGCCACTGTCTTCAGCAGTCAGACCCGGTACTGCTGGTAGAAAACAGAAACAGTTAATGGTGGGTGTGTGAATACACACCCAGCAATCGTGTAAAGCTTAGTTCCTCTGGGAGGGAGAACCTCCACCTCCAGACACAGAATCACCCGTGCAGCTCCTGTCAGTCACTCTCCCTGGAAGGAGTGTGAGGCGAAGACGTCGCAAGTCACACTATCCGCCAATCCAGTTACAGACCGAGTCCACAGGATAAACGGCTGCACACAGAACAATGTTTAAACACTCAGAAAATCACAGCAGAGAAAGATTACCTGGAACGGTAGCTGATTTCTCGGCGAGGAGGAGGAGTTGCAGTCCGGCTTATATGGTGATGAGTTGAACGAGTGACAGCTGGTGCTGATAAGTGACAGCTGTCACTCCCAGCGGCTCCTACGCCCTCTCGTGCTTGAAGCCCGCACTCCAAGCAGGGCGCCATCTGGTGGTAGTGGGCCAGCAGTACCTCCTCTTCAGCGGCCCACACAACATTTTTGATTGTTTATATTTTCAGTAGCATCAAAGTCATAAGATGTGGTGTCACCAAAACTCACTTTGGGGAAAAAGTAATTTAAAACATTTTTGGAGAATTTTTTATTGTTTATATTTTTCAATAGTATCAAAGTCATAATATGTAGTAACACAAAATTTACTGCACACAACAGGGGTGTCCTGCTGATTATACTACAACACTCACTTTGGAAAAAAGTTGTTTAAAAAAAATTTGGAGAATTTTTTATTGTTAAATTTTCAATAGCATCAAAATCATAAGGGGTAGTGACACAAAATTCACTGCAGACAACAGCCATGTCCTGTTGATTATACTACAGCACTCAGTTTGGGAAAAAGTCATTTAAAAAAAATTTTGAGAATTTTTTATTGTTTATATTTTCAATAGCATCAAAGTCATAAGGTGTCGTGACACAAAATTTACTGCACACAACAGGGGTGTCCTGCAGATTATACTACAACACTCACTTTGGGAGAAAAGTCATTTAAAAAAAAAAATTGGAGAATTTTTGATTGTTTATATTTTCAATAGCATCAAAGTCATAAGGTGTAGTGACACAAAATTCACTGCACACAACAGCCATGTCCTGTTGATTATACTACAAGACTCAGTTTGGGGAAAAAGTCATTTTAAAAAAATTTTGGAGAATTTTTTATTGTTTAAATTTTCAATAGCATCAAAATCATAAGGTGTAGTGACACAAAATTTACTGCAATCAACAGGACACAGCTGCTGTGTGCAGTAAATTTTGTGTTACTACACCTTATGACTTTGATACTATTGAATATTTAAAAAATGAAAAATCCCCCAAAATGTTTTTAAAATGACTTTTCCCAAAGTGAGTGTTGCAGTATAATCTGCAGGACACCACTGTTGTGTACAGTAAATTTTGTGTCACTACACCTTATGACTTTGATGCTATTGAAAATTGAATCAATAAAAAATTCTCCAAAATTTTTAAAGTTACTTTTTTTCCAACCTGAGTGTTGTCGTATAATCAGCAGGACACCACTGTTGTGTGTAGTAAATTTTGTGTTACTACACCTTATGACTTTGATACTATTGAAAATTGAATAAATGAAAAATCCCCCCAATTTTTTTTAAATGACTTTTTCCAAAAGTGAGTGTTGTAGTATAATCAGCAGGACACCACTGTTGTGTACAGTGAATTTGGTGACACCACATATTATGACATTGATGCTATTGAAAATTTAAACAATGAAAAATTCTCCAAATTTTTTTAAATTACTTTTTTCAAAGCGAATTCTGTTGTATAATCAGCAGGACACCACTGTTGTGTGCAGTTAATTTTGTGTCACTACACCTTATGACTTTGATGCTATTGAAAATTTAAACAATAAAAAATTCTCCAAAATTTTTTAAAATGACTTTTTCCAAACTGTGTGCTGTAGTATAATCTACAGGACATGGCTGTTGTGTGCAGTGAATTTGGTAACACCACATCATATGACTTTGATGCTATTGAAAATATAAACAATCAAAAATTCTCCAAATATTTTTTAAAATGACTTATTCCCAAATTGAGTCCTGTAGTATAATCAACAGGACACGGCTGTTGTGTGCAGTGAATTTTGTGTCACTACACCTTATGAATTTGAGGCTATTGAAAATTTAACGATCAAAAACTCTCCAAAATTTTATAAAGTTACTTTTTTCCAAACTGAGTGCTGTAGTATAATCAGCAGGACACCACTGTTGTCTGCAGTAAATGTTGTCACTACACCTTATGATTTTGATGCTACTGAAAATTTAAACAATAAAAAATTCTCCAAATTTTTTTTAAAATGACTTTTTCCCAATGTGAGTGTTGTAGTATAATCTGCAGGACACCCCTGTTGTGTGCAGTAAATTTTGTGTCACTACACCTTATGACTTTGATGCTATGGAAAATTTAATCAATAAAAAATTCTCCAGAATTTTTTTAAATTACTTTTTTCCAAATTGAGCCCTGTAGTATAATCAACACGACACTGCTGTTGTGTGCAGTGAATTTGGTGACACTACATCTTGTGACTTTGATGCTGCTGAAATATAAACAATCAAAAATTCTCCAAAATGTTTTAAAATTACTTTTTTCCAAACTGAGTGCTGTAGTATAATCTACAGGACATGGCTGTTTTGTGCAGTGAATCTGGTGACACCACATCTTGTGACTTTGATGCTATTGAAAATTTAAAAAATAAAAAATTCTGCAAAGTTTTTCATAATGGCATTTTCCCAAACTGAGCTCTGTAGTACAACCCCTGGCAATAATTATGGAATCACCGGCCTCGGAGCATGTTCATTCAGTTGTTTAATTTTGTAGAAAAAAATCAGATCACAGACATGACACAAAACTAAAGTAATTTCAAATGGCAACTTTCTGGCTTTAAGAAACACTATAAGAAATCAGGAAAAAAAATTGTGGTAGTCAGTAACGGTTACTTTTTTAGACCAAGCAGAGGGAAAAAAAATATGGACTCACTCAATTCTGAGGAATAAATTATGGAATCACCCTGTAAATTTTCATCCCCAAAACTAACACCTGCATCAGATCAGATCTGCTCCTTAGTCTGCATCTAAAAAGGAGTGATCACACCTTGGAGAGCTGTTGCACCAAGTGGACTGACATGAATCATGGCTCCAACACAAGAGATGTCAATTGAAACAAAGGAGAGGATTATCAAACTCTTAAAAGAGGGTAAATCATCACACACTGTTGCAAAAGATGTTGGTTGTTCACAGTCAGTTGTGTCTAAACTCTGGACCAAATACAAACAACATGGGAAGGTTGTTAAAGGCAAACATACTGGTAGACCAAGGAAGACATCAAAGCGTCAAGACAGAAAACTTAAAGCAATATGTCTCAAAAATCGAAAATGCACAACAAAACAAATGAGGAACGAATGGGAGGAAACTGGAGTCAACGTCTGTGACCGAACTGTAAGAAACCGCCTAAAGGAAATGGGATTTACATACAGAAAAGCTAAACGAAAGCCATCATTAACACCTAAACAGAAAAAAACAAGGTTACAATGGGCTAAAGAAAAGCAATCGTGGACTGTGGATGACTGCATGAAAGTCATATTCAGTGATGAATCTCGAATCTGCATTGGGCAAGGCGATGATGCTGCAACTTTTGTTTGGTGCTGTTCCAATGAGATTTATAAAGATGACTGCCTGAAGAGAACATGTAAATTTCCACAGTCATTGATGATATGGGGCTGCATGTCAGGTAAAGGCACTGGGGAGATGGCTGTCATTACATCATCAATAAATGCACAAGTTTACGTTGATATTTTGGACACTTTTCTTATCCCATCAATTGAAAGGATGTTTGGGGATGATGAAATCATTTTTCAAGATGATAATGCATCTTGCCATAGAGCAAAAACTGTGAAAACATTCCTTGCAAAAAGACACATAGGGTCAATGTCATGGCCTGCAAATAGTCCGGATCTTAATCCAATTGAAAATCTTTGGTGGAAGTTGAAGAAAATGGTCCATGACAAGGCTACAACCTGCAAAGCTGATCTGGCAACAGCAGTCAGAGAAAGTTGGAGCCAGATTGATGAAGAGTACTGTTTGTCACTCATTAAGTCCATGCCTCAGAGACTGCAAGCTGTTATAAAAGCCAGAGGTGGTGCAACAAAATACTAGTGATGTGTTGGAGCGTTCTTTTGTTTTTCATGATTCCATAATTTTTTCCTCAGAATTGAGTGATTCCATATTTTTTCCCTCTGCTTGGTCTAAAAAGTAACTGTTACTGACTGCCACAATGGTTTTTTGCTGATTTCTTATAGTGTTTCTTAAAGCCAGAAAGTTGCCATTTGAAATGACTTTAGTTTTATGTCATGTCTGTGATCTGCTTTTTTTCTACAAAATTAAACAACTGAATGAACATCCTCCGAGGCCGGTGATTCCATAATTTTTGCCAGGGGTTGTACAATCAGTAGGACCCCACTGTTGTGTGGAGTGAATTTGGTGATATCACTCCTTATTACAATGATTTAGTCAATAATTTTCTGGTGTCTTTTTTTCTGTGCACTTTGTAGACGGTCCCTAAGCTTCCGTTTCTCTGCCGCCTGCCCGTTTAGATCAGTGTTATTTTTTCAGCTCAGAGGACGGCTCATATGGATAAAAATAAGGCTGTAGCTTGTTGTCTACCTTCCTGAGGTTATAAACTAGTGGTGTTTGTCTTTCTACAATGTTACTTTTAAGATCTATTGAGCCGTGAACTTCGAATCTGTGAATATCTTTCTGACTTTACCGAAGTGTGACTGGGCCATTAGCCTCCGCCTGGACATACATCTGGAAGTAATGAAATGACACGGATTACTGTTCTTCCTTTTATGTTTCACATTAATTACCTGATGTGTTCATCTCATGAAGAGCTGGGCTCTTGCGTTGTGAACACATCAGCCAGTGTTCTATCGAGACGTGCTGTCGGAACACCGGTGTCGCAGACTGAACGGTTCCCCCGCCTAAAAATCGGTCCGCTTCTGTTAGTCTTTTATTTATTTTGTTGATCTGAACTGCGAGTTTTGGTATCCGTGACACCCCTTATTCCAGTGTAGTATTATTGGAAGATTGCCCTGACAATTAAGATTTCAGCTGTAAACGTATGTGACCCCAGTGTGACCTTTGACACTATTTGTCACTGCACGTTGATCAGTTTGGAAAATATTTTAGCCTTTTCCAGTCTCGTGGTTGAGAGCAGACGTAGAATGAAGAGTGTGTTGTAATATCAGTCTGCAGTCAGATATGGTGTACCACAGGGCTCTGTTCCTGGCTTCTTATTTAATCTTTAAAAATTTTATTTTATTTTTTAAAGAAACACCAAAAAAAACAACAAAAAAAAAACTATTTTCTTGCTGTTTTCAGCCAGTCGTATGGTAAAGAGGAAGAAGCAGGTGGATGCTCAGGAGCTACAGGAGGCAGTGATCCAGCTCTTGGACCAGTACCAGAACCCGAGTAGCCTGCTAGCTGAGGTTCAGGTGAGTTCATCATAGTAGAAAATCATAGTCATATGTTTCATGTGAATTTAACAAACATTCAAACCATGTGCTGACTGTAGTGGTAATTGTGAAATTCAAGTGTATTATGATTATGAATGCATGAACAGTTTGAAAGGTGGCTGTTTCAGATGTTTGGGAACAGTGTTTTGAGTTGGCTGTGGCTAATTTGGAGTCCGGAAGTAAAAGTTTATCCCCGTTCACATGTGCGATAATTCGGTTTAACTTGTGTTGGATGTTTCCTGTGTGGCACTATGATTCCTCTGAGGCTGCAAGCTTATGTTTGAAGGTTGACTTTTTGATTCATCTGCTGCATCAAAGTTCTCTTGATTTTAATGACTTAGTCCCTATTTTATGTCCTTTTGTTGGTGCGCTAAAAATTAATAACTGGTCTTGGTTTTTGAGTTATTGTCTATGCAAGCTGGCTGGGACTCACTTACTTACTCACTCAACAGTATTTCTGTTACCAGGGAATAAGACACACAGTTATTAGAGTTTTTTTTAATTATTTCAGTTCTAAAGTCAAACTGTTGAAGGAGTTTATCTCCTACTGTTACTGTTCAAACAAACGTCAGGAATGCGCCTTCAGATAACTGATAATTTTAAACTCTGGGAGTATCTGCTGGTGTCTGCACAGTACAGCACCATGACCAAACCACCCTGGGTCCCAGATGGAAACCACCAAAGCAGAAATTCACTCCTTTGACACAAACTCACTCCAGTGGAGCAGTGGTGTCCAAAGTATTCCAGAAAGGGCCAAGAGGGGGCAGGTTTTCTTTACAGCCACTGACTCCATCAGATGATTTCACTGATGAGCTCATCCCACCTGCTCAAAGTGATGTTAATGGCTGTTAAAGCAGTTTCTCCAATGTTCCGCACTTTGTCAGTGACGTATGACACACAAGCCTAGGCTAAGCGTAAGATGGTCACATTGATTCCGATGTCTCACTGGACCAAGAATCATCATTTCAGTCTGATCAGAGTTTAAAAGTAGGAAATTGCTGGACATTCAGCTTTTCACTGATGCAAGGCAATCTTCTAAAGATGAGATTACCAGCAGTCGGCATGTATAACTGAGTATCATCAGCATAGCAATAAAAGACGAACTCCTGTGGAACCCCAAATTTTGTGTCACTAAGGTTGAAGGTAGTGTTACTGTACAAGACACAGTGAGAACGACTGATCAGGTATGGTGTCAGCCATGCAAGAGCACTCCCAGTAATCCCAAAATGATTCTCCAGCCTATCGAGTAGAATGTGATGATTCACGGTATCAAATGCAGCACTAAGATCTAACAGCAACAGAACCGTAGTGGTGTCCGAATCCATTGTAAGCAGAAGATCATTCACCACTTTAGTGAGAGCTGTCTCTGTGGAATGATATTTTCTAAAAGCAGACTGCAGTGGCTCAAAGAGATTATTCTCAGTAAGATAGTCCACGAGCTGCTGTGACACCACTTTTTCCAGAATTTGAGAGCAAAATGATAATTTGATATCGGCCGATAGTTTTTCAATACACTGGGGTCAGGATTAGGTTTCTTAAGTAATGGTTTAATCACTGCAGATTTGAAACATTTAGGAACAGATCCAGAGGTTAAAGAGAGATAATTTCCAGCACAGTCGGCCCAAGAGTCGGCCACAGGTCCTTAAACAGTTTTGTTGGTTTCGGATCAAATAAGCAGGTTGTGCTTTTTATAAACGTTACGAGGTTCGTCAGCATGCCTAGTGAGAGACTATCAAATTCTGTAAATCTAGGTAATACCTCAGTAATAGTGCCCACCTCAGTAGCAGGGTGTAGTGGCTGGGTTAAGGCATGCTGGGATATGTTTAACCTAATGTCTTCTATTTTCTTTTCAAAGTAATCCAGGAAATCTTGTGCTGTAAAAGGAGAGCGAACTACAGGTGGTTGTCCATGAATAAGTGTTGCCACCGTGTCGAACAAAAACTTTGAGTTATGTTTGTTTTTGTTGATCAAATCAGAGTAATAGGTCCACTTTGTAGCCAGTAATGCATGCTTATAGTCTTAGATAGCATCACGCCACGCAAGATGGAATATTTCTAATTTGAACTACGCCATTTCCATTCTAGACCTCTAGCCTTATGCTTGAGGTCACGCAAGTAATCATTGAACCAAGGTGACTGTGTTTTGGTGGGGGTGTGGTTTTAGTAAAGGTGGCGCAATCATGTCGAGTGTAGTTTTGAGTGCTAAGTTTAAACTGTCCACAATTCTGTCTACTGATTGGGCATTTTCCAGATGTGAAGCTAAAACATCAGGCAGTCTCACTTTGAGTTCAGTTGTAGTTGAGTTGATGCATGGCCACAGTGATAAATAAGATTGTTGTTCCACTAAACACGCCAGTGAAACTGTAAACTTTTAAGTGAGTGATCAGAGACCACTGATGTAAGAGGCATGATGTCAATATTCGTGATAGCAATATCACGTGCGAGAACCAGATCCAGGGTATTTCCACTAATGTGTGTCGAATCCTGAATGCATTGCCGAAATCCTAATGCGTCCACAATTTCCATAATTGATTTGCAGAGGGTGTTGTGAAAGTGTAGGAACACGGACCCACAACAGGGGGCGCAAATGAACGGACAATGGAGGAAGTCAAATAGCACTTTTACTGTTGTGAAATAAGCACAACAAGCACGACAGATTACAATAGAAAATAATAAAGTCAATTCACAAAGGTGTCATGTGGGCAGGCTCGAAGATAGAAGACGTCTGTCCAAAGCAGAACCGGAACCACACGATTTCCTCCGCCACCGAACCCCGGGAATACTGGAGCCGCCAAGTCCCGAACTCCCAGGTGGCCACTGCCTCCGCTTGTCGGATCTGGTACTGCTGGCGAGGAACAAAAACAGTTAGATGTGGGTGCGTTTGCACCCATCAACATGGATGGTGAAAAAACCACCTCCACCTCTTGTCAGGAAAATGTGAGTACTTATCAAAAAGGGTTCAATACAGTCTCCAGCTGCAAGTACTCACCAACCACTGTCAAAACACAAGCAACAAAGTCACTGTCTGAAAGACAACACAACGGCTGAGTTCGTTACCTCCTCGGTAGAACGATATCTCGGCAAAGAGGTGGAGATGACGTCTTGCTGATATACCGATGCAGATCAGATGAGTGGTGACAGCTGTCATAGGCGATGAGTGTCAGCTGTCACCCCGGCTGCTCCTGTGAGGCGGCAGCGCCCTCTGGTGCCTGGAGCCCGCACTCCAGACAGGGTGCCCTCTGGTGGTGATGGGCCAGCAGTACCTCCTCTTCAGCGGCCCACACAACAGGACCCCCCCCTCAACGGGCGCCTCCTGGCGCCCGACCAGGCTTGTCCGGGTGGCGGCGGTAGAAATCGGCCAGGAGGGCCGGGTCCAGGATGAAGCTCCTCTTCACCCAGGAGCGTTCTTCGGGTCCGTACCCCTCCCAGTCCACCAAATACTGGAAGCCCCGGCCCATCCTACGGACATCTAAGAGCCGGCGCACAGTCCAAGCCGGCTCGCCATCGATGATCCGGGCAGGAGGTGGTGCCGGACCCGGAGTACAGAGGGGTGAGGTGTGATGTGGCTTAATCCGGGACACATGGAAAACGGGATGGATCCGCAGTGAGGCCGGAAGCTAAAGCCTCACCGCGGCTGGACTGATGACCTTGAGGATTTTAAATGGACCGATGTACCGATCCTGCAGTTTTGGTGAGACCACTTGGAGGGGGATGTCCTTTGTTGACAACCACACTTCCTGCCCTGGCCGATACGCAGGGGCCGGGGTCTGCCGACATTCTGCATGGGCTTTCGTCCTCATCCGGGCCCTCAGCAAAGCAGAACGGGTGGCACGCCACACCCGACGGCACTTCTGCAGGTGGGCCTGGACCGAGGGCACACCGACCTCTCCCTCAACCACCGGAAACAAGGGAGGCTGGTACCCCAGACACACCTCAAAAGGGGAGAGGCCGGTGGCTGACGACACCTGGCTGTTATGGGCATACTCGATCCAGGCCAAATGGGTACTCCAGGCCGCCGGGTGCGCGGCCGTCACGCAACGCAGGGCCTGTTCCACCTCCTGATTGGCCCGTTCTGCTTGCCCGTTGGTCTGGGGATGATACCCGGATGAGAGACTCACCGTGGCCCCCAGTTCCCGGCAGAAGCTCCTCCAGACTTGCGAGGAGAACTGGGGACCGCGATCGGAGACGATGTCTGTTGGAATCCCATGCAGCCGGACGACGTGGTGGACCAGGAGGTCCGCTGTCTCCTGGGCAGTCGGGAGCTTCGGGAGGGCCACGAAGAATCGGTCCACTATCGTGAGGATGGTGGTGTTGCCCTGGGACGGTGGGAGGCCCGTGACAAAATCCAGGCCGATGTGGGAGCAGGGGCGATGAGGCACGGGCAGCGGCTGGAGCAGTCCCGAAGCCCTGCGATGATCAGCCTTGCCCCTGGCGCAGGTAGTGCAGGCCTGGATATAATCCCGGACGTCGGCCTCTAGGGACGCCCACCAGAAGCGCTGCCGGACAACTGCCACGGTTCTTCGCACCCCTGGATGACAGGAGAGCTTGGAGCCGTGACAGAAGTCCAGCACTGCAGCCCTAGCCTCTGGTGGGACGTAGAGTCTGTTCTTAGGCCCAGTTCCGGGGTCCGGGCTTCGTGCCAGGGCCTCCCGGACGGTTCTCTCTACGTCCCAGGTGAGGGTGGCCACGATAGTGGACTCCGGGATGATGGGTTCCGGTGGATCCGACAACTCCGTTTTGACTTCATCTTCATGTACCCGGGACAAGGCATCCGATCTCTGGTTTTTGGTCCCGGGACGGTAGGTGATCCGGAAGTCAAAACGGCCGAAGAACAGTGACCAGCGGGCTTGCCTGGGGTTCAGCCGCTTGGCGGTCCTGATATACTCCAGGTTCCGGTGGTCAGTGAAAACCGTGAATGGCACGGACGTTCCCTCCAACAGATGTCTCCACTCTTCAAGAGCCTCTTTCACCGCAAGGAGTTCTCAATTGCCGACGTCATAGTTTCGTTCGGCCGGGGTCAACCTGCGGGAAAAATAGGCACACGGGTGAAGGACCTTATCGGTCCTCCCGCTCTGGGAAAGCACAGCTCCTATCCCTGAGTCCGAGGCGTCCACTTCAACCTCTAACTGGCGACTAGGATCGGGCTGCACCAGAACGGGTGCAGACGAGAAGCGCTGTTTCAACTCCTTGAACGCGGCATCGCAACGATCCGACCAGGTGAAGGGGACTTTTGGTGAGGTCAGGGCTGTCAGGGGGCTAACTACCTGACTGTAGCCCTTAATGAACCTCCTGTAGAAATTAGCAAAGCCGAGGAACTGTTGCAGCTTCCTACGGCTGGTGGGTTGGGGCCAGTCTCTCACCGCCGCGACCTTGGCCGGATCAGGAGCGACGGAGTTAGGGGAGATGATAAACCCCAGGAAGGACAAAGAAGTGCGGTGGAACCCGCACTTCTCGCCCTTCACAAACAACCGGTTCTCCAACAACCGCTGCAGGACCTGACGTACATGCCGGACATGGGTCTCAGGATCCGGAGAAAAGATGAGTATATCGTCCAGATATACGAAGACGAATCGGTGCAGGAAATCCCGCAAGACATCATTAACTAATGCTTGGAACGTCGCGGGGGCGTTTGTAAGACCGAACGGCATGACCAGGTACTCAAAGTGACCTAAGGGGGTTTTAAATGCCGTCTTCCACTTGTCTCCCTTCCGGATCCGAACCAGGTGATACGCATTTCTAAGATCTAGCTTGGTGAATATTTGGGCTCCATGCAGGGGCGTGAACACTGAATCCAACAAGGGCAATGGGTATCGGTTACGAACCGTGATTTCGTTCAGCCCCCTGTAATCAATGCATGGACGTAGTCCGCCATCCTTTTTCCCCACAAAAAAGAAACCTGCACCCATCGGGGAGGTGGAATTCCGGATCAACCCGGCAGCTAAAGAGTCCCGGATGTAGGTCTCCATTGATTCGCGCTCAGGTCGTGAGAGGTTGTACAGCCTACTGGACGGAAACTCAACGCCTGGAACCAAATCAATGGCACAATCGTACGGGTGGTGCGGGGGAAGGGTGAGCGCCAGATCCTTGCTGAACACATCCACAAGGTCATGGTACTCCACCGGCACTGTCCCGAGATTGGGCGGGACTCTGACCTCCTCCTTAGCCTGGGAACCGGGAGGAACCGAGGAACCTAAACATACCCGATGGCAGGTCTCGCTCCACTGAACCACTACCCCGGACGGCCAATCGATCCGGGGATTGTGTTTTAACATCCAGGGGAACCCGAGAATCACGCAGGAGGTGGCAGGAGTCACAAAAAACTCGATCTCCTCCCGGTGGTTTCCTGACACCACCAGAGTTACTGGAGGTGTCTTATGTGTGATTAAAGGGAGTAGGGAGCCATCTAGTGCCCGTACTTGCACAGGTGAAGTAAGTGCCACCAGAGGGAGCCCTGCCTCCCTAGCCCATTTGCTGTCTAGCAAATTCCCTTCAGAGCCCGTGTCCACCAGTGCTGGGGCCTGAAGGGTTAAATCCTCATAAAGGATTGTAACCGGGAGTCGTGTGGCAATATGGGTGTGTCCCACGTGAATGTCTTGGCCCACCCCTAGCCCAGTTTCTAGGGGCGGGTGTTGGTGTTTAACCGCTCGGGGCAGTCCCTCACCTGATGCTCTATCGAGCCACAAACAAAGCACGCTTTGCGGACCAGCCTCCTCTGTCTATCCGGTGGTCTAAATGTGGCCCTGCTTGTGTCCATAGCTTCATCAGCAGGGGGAGCTGTAACCACACGGAGCGTAGGGGCCGTCGAGCGTGGGGAGGGCGGAGCTCGGTCGGAGCTGGAAGGGAGAGGGACGGCGCGTGCCCGGCCACGCCCTTCGTCTCGTTCCCGACGGCGTTCTTCTAACCGATTGTCTAATCGTATAACGAGATCAATAAGCCCATCTAAATCCCGCGGTTCGTCCTTAGCCACCAGGTGCTCCTTTAGGACCAACGACAGTCCGTTTACGAAGGCGGCGCGGAGGGCAGTGCTATTCCAGCCGGACCTCGCAGCCGCGATGCGGAAGTCGACTGCATAAGCAGCTGCGCTCCGGCGCCCCTGTCTCATTGACAGCAGCACGGCTGAAGCGGTCTCTCCTCTATTTGGGTGATCGAACACTGTTCTGAACTCCCTCACAAACCCATCATATGTCTGAAGGAGCCGTGAATTCTGCTCCCAGAGCGCTGTAGCCCAAGCGCGTGCCTCACCGCGAAGCAGATTTATCACATAAGCTATTTTGCTGGCATCAGTCGCGTACATGACGGGACGTTGTGCGAAGACGAGCGAACACTGCATAATAAAGTCCGCGCACGTCTCCACACAACCCCCGTACGGCTCTGGAGGGCTTATGTATGCTTCCGGGGAAGGTGGGAGGGGTCGTTGAACGACCTGTGGAACGTCACTGTTACGCACAGGGTCGACAGGAGGGAGAGCCGCAGCAGCGCCCTGAGGGCGCGCTTCCACCTGCGCGGCGAGAGCCTCCACCCTGCGGTTAAGGAGGACGTTCTGCTCGGTCATTAAATCCAACCGAGCCGTGAAAGCGGTGAGGATTCGCTGCAACTCTCCGATCATTCCTCCTGCGGACGCCTGTGCGCCCTGTTCTTCCATTGGCTGTTCAACAGCCGGTTGACGCCCCTCGGGATCCATGACCTTGGCCGAGATATCCTGTTGTGAAAGAGTAGGAACACGGACCCACAACAGGGTGCGCAAATGAACGGACAATGGAGGAAGTCAAATAGCACTTTTACTGTTGTGAAATAAGCACAACAAGCACGACAGATTACAATAGAAAATAATAAAGTCAGTTCACAAAGGTGTCATGTGGGCAGGCTCGAAGATAGAAGACGTCTGTCCAAAGCAGAACCGGAACCACACGATTTCCTCCGCCACCGAACCCCGGGAATACTGGAGCCGCCAAGTCCCGAACTCCCAGGTGGCCACTGCCTCCGCTTGTCGGATCTGGTACTGCTGGCGAGGAACAAAAACAGTTAGATGTGGGTGCGTTTGCACCCAGCAACACGGATGGTGAAAAAACCACCTCCACCTCTTGTCAGGAAAATGTGAGTACTTATCAAAAAGGGTTCAATACAGTCTCCAGCTGCAAGTACTCACCAACCACTGTCAAAACACAAGCAACAAAGTCACTGTCTGAAAGACAACACAACGGCTGAGTTCGTTACCTCCTCGGTAGAACGATATCTTGGCAAAGAGGTGGAGATGACGTCTTGCTGATATACCGATGCAGATCAGATGAGTGGTGACAGCTGTCATAGGCGATGAGTGTCAGCTGTCACCCCGGCTGCTCCTGTGAGGCGGCAGCGCCCTCTGGTGCCTGGAGCCCGCACTCCAAACAGGGTGCCCTCTGGTGGTGATGGGCCAGCAGTACCTCCTCTTCAGCGGCCCACACAACAGAGGGGATCAGAAGGCTTATTTATATGAATGTTGAAATCACCAAAAATCAGGATGTTTTCTGCAACTAGTCGATGACACGTTAGAGATGAACTCACCAAATTCATCTAAGAATTCAGAATATGGGCCAGGAGGCCTATATACAGTGACAAAGTAATACGGCTGATTTTTATTCTTCTGACCTTGGCAATGTGTAATATCCTGAGCAGAGCGGAGAATCAGATGCTCAAACGAGTGATATTTGTGACCCCCAACAGCTAATAAGCTAAACCGAGATTTATAAATAAGAGCAACACCCCCGCATTGCTTCGCATCACGAGGGACGTGACTAAATGTATATGCTGGTGGGCAGGCCTCATTTAAGGGGAGGACAGCTGTAGGTTTAAGCCAGGTTTCACATAACCCAATCATATCTAAGTGATGATCAATAATTAGATCATTAATTAACAATGATTTTGAGGATAGTCTTCCTTTTCTTCTTTGTCTTTCGGCTGTTCCCATTAGGGGTCGCCACAGCAGATCAATTATTTCCATCTCACCCTGTCCTCTGTATCTTCCTCTGTCACATCAACCACCTGCATGTCCTCCCTCAGCACATCCATAAACGTCCTCTTTGGCCTCCCTCTTCTCCTCCTGCCTGGTGGCTCCATCCTCAGCATCCTTCTCCCTATATACCCTGGGTCCCTCCTCTGCACATGTCCAAACCATCTCAATCTCAGCTCTCTGACTTTGTCTCCAAACCGTCCCACCTGAGCTGTCCCTCTGATAATCTTGTCCATTCTTGTCACTCCCAAAGAGAATCTCAACATCTTCAGTTCTGCCACCTGTCTTTTTATTAGTCCCACTGTCTCTAAACCATACAACATAGCTGGTCTCACTACTGGCTTGTAAACTTTCCCCTTCACTCTTGCTGATATTCTTCGGTCACAAATCACTCCTGCCACCTTTCTCCATCCACTCCACCCTACCTGCACTCTCTTCTTCACCTCTTTACCACACTCTTCATTACTTTGGATAGTTGACCCCAAATATTTAAACTCATCTACTTTCACCACTTCTACTCCTTGTAACTGCACTATTCCACTGGGCTCCCTCCCATTCACACACATATACTCAGTCTTGCTTCTATGACTTTCATTCACCTTCTTTCCAAAGCATATCTCCACCTCTCCAGACTAGACTCAACTTGCTCTCTACTCTCACTACAGATCACAATGTCATCTGCAAACATCATAGTCCATGGGAACTCCTGTCTCATCTCATCCATCAACCTGTCCATCACCACTGCAAACAAGAAAGGACTCAGAACTGATCCTTGGTGTAATCCCCCCTCCACCTTGAATGAGTCTGTCATTCCAACTGCGCATCTCACCGCTGTCACACTATTCTTGTACATGTCCTGCACTACCCTAACATACTTCTCTGCCACTCCAGACTTCCTCATACAATACCACAGCTCTTCTCTTGGCACCCTATCATAAGCTTTTTCTAAGTCCACAAACACACAATGTAACTCTTTCTGACCTTCTCTGTACTTCTCCAACAGTATTCTCAGAGCAAACATTGCATCTGTAGTGCTCTTTCTCGGCATGAAACCATATTGCTGCTCACAGATCTTCACCTGTTTTCTAAGCCTAGCTTGTACTACTCTTTCCCATAACTTCATGCTGTGGCTGATCAACTTTATGCCTCTGTAGATACTGCAGCTCTGCACGTCACCCTTGTCCTTGAAAATAGCAACCAGCACACTTCGTCTCCACTCCTCAGGCATCCTCTCACTTTCCAAGATTTTATTAAACAATCTGGTTAGAAACTCTACTGCCATCTCTCCTAGACATTTCCATGCCTCCACTGGAATGTCATCTGGACCAACTGCCTTTCCACTCTTCATCCTCTTCATAGCAACCCTCACTTTTTCCTTACTAATCTCTTGTACTTCCTGATTTACTCTCACCACATAATCCAGCCTTTTCTCTCGCTCATTTTCTTTATTCATCAGCTCTTCAAAACATTCCCTCCACCTTCTCAGCACACACTCCTCACTTGTCAGCACATTACTATGTGCATCGTTTACCACCCTAACCTGCTGCACATCCTTTCCAGCTCTGTCCCTTTGTCTGGCCAATCGGTACAAGTCTTTTTCTCCTTCCTTACTATTCAACTTCTTGTACAGCTCGCAATATGCCTTTTCCTTCGCTTTTTCCACTTCTCTTTTCGCCTTACGCCACATCTCCTTGTACTCCTGTCTACTTTCTTTATCTCTCCGACTATCCCAAAATTTTTTCGTCAACCTCTTTCTCCTTATGCTTTCCTAGACCTCTTCATTCCACCACCAAGTCTCTTTGTCTTCCTTCCACTGTCCAGATGTCATACCCAATACTATCCTAGCTGTCTCCCTCACCACATCTGCAGTACTTTTCCAGTTGTCCAAAATTGCTTCCTCTCCAACCAGTGCATCTCTCACCTGCTCGCTAAATTTCACACAGCAGTCTTCCTCCTTCAGCCTCCACCATCTGATCCTTTGTTGAGCTCTCATTCTCTCTCTCACTCACTCACTCTCTCTCTTCTTCTTCTTTACCTCTAAAGTCATCGTACAAACAACCATCCTATGCTGTCTAACGACACTCTCTCCCGCTACCACCTTACAGTCTCTGATTTCTTTTAGCTTACATCTCCTATAAAGAATGTAGTCCACCTGTGTGCACCTTCCTCCACTCTGTCACCCTGTGATTCTCCCTTTTCTTAAAGTAGGTATTCACCACAGCCATTTCCATCCTTTTTGCAAAATCAACTACCATCTGTCCTTCCCCATTCCTATCCTTGATACCATATCTACCCATTACTTCCTCATCACCTCTGTTCCTTTTACCAACATGCCCATTGAAGTCTGCTCCTATCACCACTCTTTCATGCTTGGGCACACTCTCCACCACCTCATCTAACACATTCCAGAAATCTTCTTTCTCCTTCATCTCACAACCTACCTGTGGGGCATATGCACTGATGATATTCATCATCACCCCTTCAATTTCCAACTTCACACTCATCACCCTGTCAGACACACTTTTAACATACTCTTCCTTTAAAATGACCCCAACACCATTTCTCTTCCTGTCCTCACCATGGTACAACAACTTGTACCCACCGCCGATGCTCCTGCTCTTACTTCCCTTCCGCTTGGTCTCTTGCACACACAATATGTCTACCTTTCTCCTCTCCATCATATCAGCCAGTTCTCTCCCTTTACCAGTCAGACTGCCAACATTCAAAGTCCTGATTCTCACTTCCACCCTTCTAGTTTTCCTCTTCTCCCACTGTCTCTGGACAGGTTCTCCTCTTCTTTTTTGCCCAGCAGTAGCCAATTTCTGCCGGCCCTCTGTTGGGCAATGGCACTGGTGGCAGTTGTTGTTGCCCTCGTCCTCAACCGATCTGGTATGGAAATTTGATTTGTACTCTGCATGTTTTTTGGGGGGGGCGGGGCTTGTTTTACGCCAGATGCCCTTCCTGATGCAACCCTCCTCATTTATTCAGGCTTGGGATGGCACTCGGAGTGTACTGGCTGCACACCACATGTGGCTGAGTTATAAACGTCAGCCTCCCCTAACCTTAATAAGTGAATAATGAATGGACTGTGTCATTGGTAGTAGGGGATGGTGTGAACCTCTAGAGCTGGTTTTCAAACAGTGATAAACCCAAAGAAGCATTTTATTCCTAACTTCTAAGTGTAGAGTTTAGTCTCAGACTGGCTGATGGTGTAACCATGATGGCGTCAATTCAAGATTGATTTAACCATTCATGTGTGTTGAGAACGCTGCCTTCTTTCACATAGCCTGATACTCGTGTTAATATGTGTGAGTGGCTCCTTGTGTGCGTTTTATTACAAATGCCTGTGATAATGTGACTTGTTGTTCTGAACTGGCGAACGATCACGTGTAAGAAACATGTGTTGCAGTTTTCCATTGAGTGAGTTGGCGGCTTCCGCGGGAACCGCCGTGTAGAGTCACAGAACCAAGGCGCTTTAAACAGAGGATGACTTTTCACATTTTGCCTCATTTTCAGAAAACTGACAAAGAAATAACAAAATGGCAAAGATATTTTCTTTGCACCAAAGCAGTTTTTCTGCTCACTGTACCACAGAAGAGTTGTAGATCTGACGCTCAGAGTATAGAAACATTTTCTTTAACTGTCATCTATCTGTTATTTTTTTTCAAACTATATATGTTTCCTCAGGCTGGGTTCTCCTCTGGAGTACACCTGCTGACTCTTTGTATTGCGTCTTCACTGATTTGTGTAGAATGCAGATCCATGCTGTGTTTTGTCCATGAAGAAAAACGCGTCTGATGGAATCCCAGCAGCTGTTGGAGGTTCACTCTTAGGTGAGTATTTGAACATTTCTCATAACTTTTTTTTTTTTTTGGTCTTTATAAGTTGGATCTTTTTTTCTAAGTCCTACATTGGCGGTGCTTACTCTGGGATGGGACGCCAGTCTGATGCAGGTTACTTCCCTGATGGAGGCCAGTACCCATCTGTGGACTGGGATGATGCAGATGTCCAAGGACACAGACCATGAGTGGGGTTTGAACCCAGCTCCTTTATCCACTCATCCACCTGCTGTGTAAAGTTGGAAAGAATTGGTATCATTCAAAGGGAAAAAAGTACAGTTTTTATAAAAATGCATTCAGAATTTTTATTTATTTATTTATTTATTTTTGGGCGATATTTGACATGCTGATATTTTTAAACTCATTTTGGCTAATATGACCCGTCAGTGTTGGATTTTTGTTTTAATTTTTTCGAAGAAAACGACAGCAGTCGACCATCGACCAAAGTGCTGTACATAATTACAAAATGGGCACTAAGTTACCCCCAATCATAATTAAATAAATTAAAAATAACAAGAAAACAGGCAATAAAACAAATAAAAGACAAAGTAAAATTAATAGTAAAAAGTAGTAGGAAATAAATTAATTTAGTTCATCTCATTTATGTAGTGCCAAATCACAACAAAGCTGCTTCAAGGCACATCGCATAACTAAGGTCTAACCTGACCAACGACCAGAGGAAACACAGGCAACAGTGGTCAGGAAAAAAACTCAAGCAGACCAGACTCAAAGGGGCGACCCTCTGCTTGTGCCATGCTACCAACACACTAGACAAATATACAGGAAATTCTGGGAGTCTGTGCTGGTGTCCAGGTCGGCAGGCCTGCAGAAAAAGACACCACTCCCACCTCTCGATGGAGCTGCACCTCAAACAGAGATAAATACAAAACGAATACAGTATAATTTGTCAGCATTAAGCAACAAGAAAAACAGAAGAAATACTAAGGTGAAACAGAGATGTAATTGCTCATTTAGGAAACGCCAGAGAAAAGAAATAGGTTTTTAAAGAGGCTTTAAAAGTCTCTATGGACAGGGATGATCTAATATTAAAGGGGAGACTATTCCAGCGCCTGGGGGCAGCCGCTGCAAAGGCTCTGGCACCTCTCGTCTTTAATCTGGTTTTAGGCACCTCCAGCAACAGTTGGTCAAAATACCTTAAGGCTCATCTGGTTGGGGTGTAAGGAAAAAGAAGCTCCAAAAGATACACTGGGGGAGGCCATTGAGGGCTTTAAAAACAATTAAAAGAAGTTTAAAGTCAACCTGGTAACGGAAGAGTAGCCAAGACCGGCGTAATGTGGTCAGACTTTTTCTTTCCCAAAAGAAGATGAGCAGCAGTGTTCTGAATAAGCTGGAGGTGGTTTAGATCTGATCCAAGCCAACATCCAGTGAGTTACAATAATCTAGTCTACTTGTGACAAAGGCGTGGATAACCTTCTCAGGGTCCATCCTAGAGAAATATGGCTTGGACATGGGTAGGAGACGGAGTTGGAAGAAACTTGTAGGATACAAACGTGATTTGACCTTGAATGCACCTTATCATTTCATTGGCTGTGTTCGATTACATATTTTTGAGATTACATATCTACTGTACAGGCAGTAGATGACGTGTGTGAGTCCTGATCATTTAAGACAGAATCAAATTTATTGCCGAGTAAACAACAATAAAAAGAAAAGGAAAAAATACTTCTGTAAGAAATAAAGGAGTCAAATAGACAAATCTATGTTCAGTGTCAAATAAATATAACAGTGGAATGGGGCTGTGCAGGCCTGCAGATGAACAGTACAGGGATGATCAGCCTGTATTATCTGGGAGTGGGGGGGCAGGGTAAGTGGGGATCTCTGGTATTGTTTATAAGTCTAGCTGTGGATGGAAAGAAGCTGTTTTTGTGTCTTTCGGTTTTAGTCCTGATGGACCTCAGCCATCTGCCATAGGGGAGGGTGACAAAAAGTTTGTGTCCTGGGTGAGAGGGATTGGACAATATCTTCCTTGCTCCCCTCAGGGGCCCTGGGGGTGTACAGGTCCTGTAGGGATGCAGGTTGCAATCGATCACCTTCTCTGCTGTGTGGATGATACGCTGCACTGCTCCTGTCCTTAGCAGTGGCAGCAGCATACCAGACAGTGATGGAGGAGGAGATGATGGACTCAGTGCCACTGAAAGTACATCCTCTACATCGTCTACAGACCTGTTAGCTCTGTAGGTGAATTGCAGGGGATGCAGGTGGGGGTCAGAGATGGCCTTGAGGTATGTGAGGACAAGGCCCTTGAAGGTCTTCATCACCACAGAGGTCAGGGTGATGAGTCTGTAGTCATTAAGTCTTGAAGTTCTTTGTTTTTTGAGGATCGGGATGGTGGAGGCCTTGAAGCATGCTGGGACCTTGTTGTTTAGGGGAGGTGACCGTCTAGTGGTTAAGCGTTGGGCTTTAGACCAGAGGATCCTCGGTTCAAATCCCAGCCTGACCTGAAAATCACTAAGGGCCCTCGGGCAAGGTCTTTAATCCCCTAGTTGCTCCCGGTGTGTAGTGGGCACCTTGCATGGCAGCAGCCTGACATTGGGGTGAATGTGAGGCATTATTGTAAAGCGCTTTGAGCATCTGATGCAGATGGAAAAGCGCTATATAAATGCAGTCCTTTTTTTGCTACTCAGCTGGTTGTTTCACCGGGTCTCTGCTCCTCGCCGTTTTCTGAGCTGCATCACATCATCTGATTCACAGAGCTGGGAGATGAGATTTTTATTAGGAATATCACTGCACTAAGAGGCAGCAGGAACTGTTTTTTTTTTTTTTTTTTTTGCTGCTGTGGATTATGACCTCATTTCATCAACACTGGTTTTGTCTGAAGTAAAAGACCAGACTGAGTTCACTTCATTGTCTGTGAGTGAGACTGCTGACCCCAGAACACCTCCTCTGTTTCTGTCCACTCGGGTCCTGCCGTTTCAACAGTTGTAGATGAGCTTCAGTTTATAAGGTCCATGAACACACTCTGATTGGTCCGTTCCTAAGTGCAGGTGAATGTCTGATTAGTAGCTTCCTTCAGAGCAGCAGTAAAACCCTCCGGCTTCAGTCTGACCCTGTGCTGCTTCTGAAACCAGTGATTTCACTGATGAGCTTGTCTACCTGCCTGATTAGAATCAGCTGGTTTAGTGGGAGGATGGAACAGATATGTGGCAGGACCTTTGCTCACTGAAACCGGGGTTACCTGTCTCTGCTTGTGTGCATATGTGGATGACATCATGATGACCAGGAAACGACATTAAACACCCAGAAGCTGCGCGCAGCATGCTCCCAGAGAGGACAGTTTCAGCCTGATGGGGTCTGTTGGACGGTCGTGTCAGGGTTCTCTTCTTGGGCCTATTCTATTTCCTTTGTACATTTTGCCACTGGGGTCAGTTATAGCTCAGCATAACCTGTCCTTTCATTACTATGCAGATGATCTGCAAATCTATCTGCCTATGAGGACTAATGGGAGTGATGCTTTGTCGTCATTACTGAATTGCATCCGTGATGTAAAGCAGTGGCTGTCCCAAAACATCCTTTACCTGAATGATGGTAAAACTGAGATCATTGTGTTTGGACGTTCTGGCATACTGAATGCAGTAACACCAAACTTTGATGCTCTGGCTAATTATATAAAAACAGCTGTCAAGAATTTGTTTGTGATATTTGACAGCTGTTTGAGGTTCGATCAAAAGATAAACTCTGTTGTAAAAGCAAGTATTTTCCAGCTTCATTTTCTGGCTAAAGTAAAGCACTTCCTCAGTAGATGTTATCTCCAGACAGCCATTCATGCTTTCATCAGGTCCAGACTTGATTATTGTAATATACTTTATTTTGGCATTAATCAGTCGTTTCTTGCACGTCTCCGGTTGGTGCAGAATGCTGCCGCTCGTCTTTTAACAAACACTTTTAGAAGTGAGCATATTACGCCCGTCCTGTACTCACTCCACTGGCTTCCAGTTCATTTTAGAATTGATTTTAAGGTTTTAATATTTGTTTTTAAAGCTATTTATGGCCTCGCTCCTCCTTACCTGTCTGAAA
Organism: Thalassophryne amazonica; assembly: GCF_902500255.1. Taxonomy (NCBI): domain Eukaryota; kingdom Metazoa; phylum Chordata; class Actinopteri; order Batrachoidiformes; family Batrachoididae; genus Thalassophryne; species Thalassophryne amazonica. Next base: position 952,095 of record NC_047110.1, read on the forward strand.
TTTTTACAGTAGGACATTAGAGGTGTCTGGTCGGCTTTACTTAGATGCTCAGAGGTCTAAATATAAAGTCTGGGTTGATGGTGCTTTTGTGGTAACTGGCCCCAGACTGTGGAACAAGCTACCTCTCCACTTACGCACTATTCCTGGTTAAGCACTTTATAAATCTAAGTTAAAGGCTTATTTATTTATTTAAGATGGCTTTTAACACCTAGTGGGTAGGTGACATGTTCTGTTTTTATGTGCTGCTTTTACTTTATTTTATGTGTGTTTTATTTTTGTGAATCTATGTTTTTGTTGTTGTGAATATGTAATGTGATCACTAGTGTTGGGAATTGGACATGTTCCTTGTTTGAGTGCTCGGCGGGTTTTTTTTGTTTTGTTTTTTTGTTTTGTTTTTTTGTTCTTCAAAGAAGTTATCAAGCCAACTTGAGCAATGAATGCATTGACAGCAGTGGACAAGCTGACAGTCTGGAGTTTGTATGAATTGTTGGGTGTCATGTCAGATTGTAGGGAATGCAACGTCTGATACTAGTAACAAATATAATCCTATAATCGGTCACGTTTCTTACCTCTTCTTATTAATTGGACTTGCTTGTAGCTAATGGAGCCATCAGCTTGGGGTGTGGTGAGATCTTGTAATATGAAAACATGACCATATTTTGGAGCTTGGCCAAGGTCGGTGTCACAGTCCAACATGTTACGCAACCACCTCCCTGCGTGTGACCATTCATTATACGATTAGTTCCTAATACAGGAGTTCTCAAGCCTCTGTCACCTCCTGATGGCACATTTTCCATCTCTCCTGCTCTGCCCCAAAAGTGATGAGCTCATTCAGGTGTCTGTTAGTGCTTGATTTATTTATATGGAGCCACTGTGTGGAAAAATGTCTCTAATTCTTAAATATTTAATGCTTTTTTTTTTGTTCAACCTTCTGAATTGAAGCTAAAAATCTACGCTTCAAGAACATCTGGAAGGTCTCATTTTAACTTTATTGTGGTGGTGAATAGAAACAAAATGACAAAAACTGTCCCTGCCCAAATACTTATGGACCTGAGTGGAACCAGTGAAGTGTGAAGAGCGGCAGTTTACACTGGGTCAGGTCTGAGATCATGCTTCACGGTGCCGCATTCACCGCATCGTGGAACCACTCTGATTCCTGATTGGCTGCCTTCTGAATGGTTGCATCTATCCTCTGCAGCCAGGTGAAGCGTGGGCGTGTCCCTGTCCTCCTCCAGCCGCTGGAGTCCTCAGCGCTGAATCAGCATCATGCGCCACATGGCCAAAATGTTCCCTCAATGCAAGTGAGCCTCCTCGTCTGAGTCTCCCTCAGGCAACATGTGTGTGACACCAAGTCATTCCAGCTGTACCCAAGGATCTTCAGGACGTACCTGCTACCGAAGACATCTAGTGAGCTGTCATTAGCATGAGCAGAAGAAGGCGCACGTCGGGCCTCATGTCTTCTGTGATAGCGTGATGGAGGCTGACGTGTGTGTGTTTGTTCCCAGTGAGCGAGCTGAGACGTCAGGCTGCACTCCTGGGCGTCCCGGTGGTGGCGCTGTCGGTCAAGATGGTTCTGGAGAGGCTGTTGGAAATGCACGGACCCGAGGATGAAACTGACAGGAGAGAGCTGCTCATCTCCTCTGACAGAGTAAGTCTGTGACTCATTCACTCATTTATTTTCTTGTGCGGCTCACGATCAAACTAAATAACTGTCCTTTGTCACTGACTGGTTGTATAAATTCTGCTGCAGAGACTTTTTGCATCCTGAATGGAAAAGCGTTGAGGAAAAATAAAGATATTAACTTTAAATGGCTTTTAAGCGGTCACGTGGCCGTTGATCCTGTAATCCAGCTGACTACGGACGCGACCAGACATCCACTTTATTCACCAGGAGTAGCCAGCTGGGCTCCGTCATCGCCCGCCTGGAGGAGGTCACGGGGTCACTCGTGTTGCATCTGGCTGCAGTAGATTGATGGCTGCTGAAATTTCAAGAGATGGGGATGGACTGATTGTCTGTCTGGTTGGTTGCCATCCAGAATCCACTGCAGTTCCATAGCATGGTAGATGGGTTAGCGTGCCGCACCAGTGCGTCCTGCCGGACTGGATCTGTACATCCACAGTGCAGGAGTTTAACAGGAACCTCTGCACCTATTGATTCATACTGACTGAATGTAATCAGGGCTTCCTGGACAAAACCTCCCTCTGAAATCTGTCCACCCCAGTTTGTGATACTTAACTGACACGTGAGACTTGTTTGTTTTACCGCCAGCAGACGGTCCAGTGTGAACAAGCGATTCCTCTCTGGTCTTCTTCAGGTCCGGCTGCATGTCCTGCTGGACTCCTGTGGAGAACTGCTGTCCCAGGGGGCGCTGTGTCCCAAGCTGCTCTGGCAGGAATACAGAAAAGCTCAGGTGGGTATGTGAGACTTCATGTATGACGGGGGACAGGTTTATGGACCTGGCAGCAGACAGTCAGAGTCTGCAGACTGTTCCCATCACTCTGAGCTAAACTGGATTAACCTTTGTGTCAGTGTAGCAGAGTATTGTTGTCGTGGTAACACTTTGGGGCTGTGGTTGTTGGTACAAATCTTGGGACACTGCATGTCTTTGATCTCTTCCCATTCAAGCAGTTTTTGACTGAACACTGTTTGTGGTGGTATGAAGTGTACTGGATTTTCAGTGCTGTGGTATCATATCAGTTATTGGACAATACATCGAGCATTCATCCATTTATATACACACACACACACACACACACACACACACATATATATTAATTTTTTTTTTTTCTCATTTTTTACAGAGACTGCCGAACCTTGAGGTGGTTTATGGTCTACACTGCTCCAACCTTCTCACTCACAAGTACATTTTCGAGAGGTAAGAGGAAAAAAAAAAACCAAACAGCTTTTGCTTTGTTTATTAAAGTTTTCATTTTTGACTTCACGCTGGTATCAGGCTGGATGGTCAGGAATTGCAGGACACAAATGCACGGTTCGAACAGACAGCTCTAGTTGTAAAAAGCTTTACTGAGGTGGATAGCAGAGGTCAGTACACGTGTAGGCAGTCCAGAACAAGCAGCAGTACAAGAATCATCAGGCAGACGGCAACAGGCTGGAGGTCAGGAACACACAATGAGGCAGGCAGGACTATGGAACACAGGAACAGAGCTGGAATGAAGACACAACAAACTGGTGAGGGACAAACACACCCACTGAGCTTATGTAACCCCAGGTGACAATTAGCAAATCAGGAACAGGTGTGCATGGAAAGCACCAGTACAAGGGCGTGACCAGAGAGAGAGAGAGAAACACCCATCACCAAGAACCAAGAGACGGACAAGAGAGATAGTGACAGACAGACCCAAGCAGAAAAACCCAGCAAGAGAATAAACAAACCAAAACCAATGAAACACAGAAAATAACCAAAGGTTATAATCAAACAAAACTCGAACCCTGGCAACTGGGTCTGTAAGCTGTGTTTTGTTCAGCAATAGAAGTCATTAAACATCGTCTTTATCTCAGTACAGACGGCGCCATCAGAGGTGTGTCTGTGCGCTGAAAGTGTTGAACTTGCAGAGACTTTCACGTATCTCAGCAGTGACCTTCATGTCTCTGGGTCCTTGGAGGTCCAGAGGTGCTTTTGAAGTTCTTACTGACTCCCTGGACAGACATGTTTGATGCTGTTGATGTCTTGGTAGGACAACAAAGGATCAAGAAGTCTCTTGGGTCCTTTCATTCTTACATGCATCGTGATGCTGAACAATTGTGAATCGATTCACAAATGTCAGAAAATGGTGCAGCCTGTCGGTCAGTGTTTTCCAGAGCCTGATGCCCAGAGATACGTGGTCTATTGCCAGAGAGGACTGAATAAATGCACAACAGACCAGAAAATATTCATGTTTAAGAGGATGAAATCAGAGAATTTGGTTTCAACAAAATACTCAGAATGATGACTCGATGATCAATTAATTTGATAGTTGAAGAGAAATAGGTTAATTATTGGCTCAGTAGTCTGTGTGGGTGGTTCCTGTCCAGGACCACAGATGGTTCCATAGTCTGGAGGCTGCTGTTGATTTGGGCAGATGTTTGTGGAAGAAGATCCATCAAAAGCATGGCTGTTTTATTGAGTTGTTATTTTGAGGACTTGCTCACTCGTCTATGGTTATTTCTGACTCGGACTCGTGTTGTTCCAGTGATGAAGATGCTGGCATGTGGTTGGTGTCACGGATGCAGGCTCTATGTGAGTGGACGCCTCCACAGGGGGACGAGGAGAGCCGACAAGTCCAGTACAGAGTGCTGTCCAGTAAGACACCGACGGAAGGCCGTCGTCTCACCAGAACGTGTGGCGGGCTGACGGCTGACTCCAACTTCTCTCTGTCTTACAGCTTTGTTTGGGGTCTTGGTGGATACTGGTTTTGAAGAAAGCCACGATTCGGCAGGTCCCGGCCGGAGGGTCTCCCTGCTGTGCCGCTCAGTCCTGGACAAAATGCTTTTCTGTGAGCTCGCCACATTCATCCATTCACTCTCCTTCATTTCTTCTTAAACTAAATTATTAAATGGACTTTTTGGGAATAACATCCTCAGAGCTCTGAGAGGACTGAACGTGCTGTGTTTTTTTTTTTTTTTTTTTTTTTTTTGTCGTTTGCAGGGCTTCTGGACATCGTGGACAGGAATGTGAACGTGCACACAGTTGGAACAGCAGCTGATCTATGGTGTGGTTTTATTTTCACAACCTTTTTGTATCTCAGAATAGAAATTATTCCTTGTGAATTTGGTCTGAGGACTGGGTGACTTGTTGACATCACGACTTGTTGCAGCTCGTGTCAGTGTGCTCTTCATGACTGTACACCAACAAATACCTCCAGAGTCCTGCATTGAACGGTTACACACGTGAATTTCTTTGTCATTTATTGGACCTTTGATTGGTTCCATCTCTGTTGCAGACAGAGAATATTTGGTTTGGAAGTATTTTAGCCTATAATTAAGTTACAGACGGTCTTTAGTTCAGTGGTCTCTCTTCAGCTCCAGAAAGAACCAAGTGCGCAAGTTTTAATTTCTACCAATCACACCAGCAGGTGATGTTGCTGATAAGCTCCTCCCCTACACTCAGTGACCCTAATCATTGAAACCAACAGGTGGCACCTTGTGGACCCTGTAATTAAAGTGTTGGTAACATGTTATGCCATGTTTTATTGAATATTTGAGACTAAAATTAAACAACAGTTTGAAATCTGTCCTTTCTTGGTGCGTGTTTTCTGAAGAGATAAATATTCAGATTTTGAACCATGCACCACTAAAAACCAGGGTACTGACAGCCCCGTTTCCACTGAGTGGTTTGGGTTGGAGCTGCACAGTTATTCTTGGCAGCAGAATCCTTTTGATTGGCAGGTGAAAACACTTTACGTTGACGAGCGCGGACTTGCATGATGTCCGCGGCACGGAGGCAAAACTGATTTTTTTTTTTTTACTGTTTTATAAGATAGTTTTGTCGCGTGCAGACTGAGAAGTTAGAAGCAGATGAGGAACTGGCAGTCTTTCAACTTGCAGCGCAAAACGGCTCGTTAACAACAGAGACTCAATCATCAATCCATCAGCCGCAATAATGGATTACAGCCGGCGCTGCTGGCACCGAACTCCTGTGTGAATAATGGACTTTTTTTCAACCAGGACAGAAGGAATTAAATTACTTTCAGACATTGTTTTGTAAAGGTGGATAAGTTTTCAGAAGATCTCACTGAAACGGCCAGGTAAGACTTTATCATGTACTCCTTCTGTGAATGGTTTTAATATTTAATAATAACGTGTTAAGCTACTAACATACAGTACATTAACTGTATTCAAAAAGGAAACGATATTTATTTTAAAAATAACTGATATTTTCAGTCTCTCGTGTCATTTTTCAGATTTGAAATGAGTGCACGTTTTTCTAAGAAAAAAAAACTAAATAAAAAATCCATGTTTCCTCATCACTTTTTTCTGTTCTCAAGGATGTTAAAACAAACTTTAAAATTTTTTTTTATTAGTTGAATGTGACCACAGAGCTGGGGAAAAAAGTTTATCATCTGCTGCATTCCAAAATCACCTGCATTATTTATTAGGGCCCGAGTGATGACGAAGTCGTCCTACGTGGACTCTAATATAATTGCGCTGTTTATTATTATTTTTCTTTACACATTTCAAGCCACAATTTCGCCCCTTTCCCATGCTCAAAAACTCACCAAAGTTTGCAAAGTCGTTCAGCCGTATCTGAAATTTGATATTTTTGGGGTTGCACACATGCTTGCAGCGAAATGGCGCCCCCTACAAATTTGCAGAAGACCCTTCCAGTTGTGTGTGTGTATTTTTTTTTGTCATAGCCTCACGAAATTCAGTACACATATTTACCATGCTGGTACACACAAAAAAGTCTCAACGTGGTAAAATGTCGACAAGAAGTCAGCCATTTTGATTCGAAGTTTTGATTTTGAGGTCATTTTGGCCTTTTCCACAACTTACATTTGAACAAACTCATTCTAGGGACTCCATCCAATCATCTTCAAATCTGGTACACATCATCATGTCCTCATGCTGATCAAAAGGCTCCGTCCTGAACATCCCCATATATTAACTTTCCACCTAACTCATAGCGCCCTGGTGGTAACAGGAAATGTCCTATTTATACTTTAACAGATACGGATGTCACATAGTCAACCCCATCAACTTCTTTCCACTTCTAAAACATGCAGAACAAGCTGGTGAATATACATGATGATCGCCGTGAAGCTACAAGTAATGGTGCCCATATGGCGGTGTGCCAAATATCAATCCTTCACCATGAAATTATGATCTTTCTTTTGATCAGACTCAGATTCAGACTCACTTTATTGTCACTCGACCCTTACAGGCAGAACGAAATGCAGTTTCTTCAGGTCTTGGTGTAGTTAACTGGGATAATTTAACCTAATCTTTGTAAAATTTTGCAATGTACAATATGAGCACCCCTGTGGCCATAGAATATATATACAAGGCACAGGGTCAGCAACAGCAGCAGAGTATTAAGAAGGTGACAATGTGCATGTTAGTCCAGTGTTCACAGGTGTTGGTGGTGGATGTTGAACTGTTCAACACTCTGACAGCATTCGGGTAGACGCTGTTTTTCAGTCTGGATGTTTTTCCCGGATGCTGCACAGCCTCCTTCCAGAGGGAAGGGGTGTGAACAGACTGTGCGCAGGGTGGGTGGAGTCTCAGAGGATGCAGGTGGCTTTGTCTCTACTTCTGGAGATGTAGATGTCCCCAGTGTGTGGTAAGCTGCATCCGATAGTCCTCTGTGCAGACTTCACCACCCGCTGCAGCACTTTCTTCTCCGCCACCGTGCAGCCACCATACCACACAGGGAGGCAGCAGGACAGGACACACTCCACTGCACAGCTGTAGAAGACCCTGAGGACCTCTGTGTTCAGTCCGGCCCTTCCCAATTTCCTCAAAGGATAGAGGCGTTGGTGGGTTTTCTTGATGACAGCTGTGGTGTTGGTGTGCCAGGTGAGAGTGTTGGAGAGGTGGACTCCAAGATACCTGATGGAGGAGACGATCTCCTCCGCTGCTCCGTTGATGTAGAGGGGGGAGGGGTGGTGGGGGCTGACCTGCAGAAGTCAACAACTATCTCCTTGGTCTTCTGGGTGTTGAGGATGAGGTTGTTGTCTCCACACCACCGTGTCAGGTTCTCCACTTCTTGCCTGTACGCTGTCTCGTCCCCTTGGCTAATGAGCCCGATCACTGCTGTATCATCTGCAAACATAACAACAAGATTATTCTTGTGTTGGGCTCTGCAGTCGAAGGTCATCAATGTGTACAGCAGTGGACTGAGCACACAACCCTGGGGTGAGCCAGTGTTCAGGATGATGGTGGAGGATGAGGTGGTGTTGATCCTGACACTCCTAGTTCAGCCAGCTTGGACACCATTTTCTGCGGAATGATGGTGTTGAACGCAGAGGTGAAGTACAGGAACAGCAGTCTCACATAGGAGTCCTTGTTCTCTGTGTGGGAGAGAGCCTGATGCACCACGGTGGAGACGGCATCACCTGTGGACCGGTTTTGCCTGTACGCGTACTGGTGCTCATCTACAGTCACATCGATGGTCTGCTTCAGGCGCCTCATCACCAGCCTCTCAAAGCACTTTGTGGTGATGGGGGTGAGTACAGTTGGCCTCTAGTTGTTGACGTAGGATGGTGCAGAGGTCACAGGGATGATCCTTGATGTCTTGAGGCACGGCGGAACTCTGGCCTGGGACAGAGATGTTGAATATATCTGCCAGAACCTCATCTTTAATGATGGCTTGACGGCTTTAATTTTGTCATATCATCATGAAAATTCTTGATACACAGATCAAGAATGACAACCTCTTAACAGGTCATAGGGGCGTCGCCCATGGGCGGGGCAAAATGCCTCTATAGCGCCCCCTTGCAACTTTTTTGGAGTAGGGAGATGAAAATTGGTACACATGTGTGACTTGCACAGATGTACAAAAAAGTCTCTTGCACCATTGGACTACTCCAAACAGGAAGTCAGCCATTTTGAATTTTCGTGTAAATTTGGCATGATTTCCACACGTTGTATTTGAACGAACTCCTCCTAGGGATTTTGGCCAATGCACTTCAGATATCTTTCAGATCATCCAGAGACAATACTGATCAAAAGTTATCGAAAGCTTTTCTCTATGTCAAAGGGTGTGGCTGCTATGATGCCGCCATTTTGACCCTTCGCCATGGAACATCAAGTCATGATAACTCCTTCATGCTTTGTCTGATTGACTTGAAACTTCACATGTGTGATGAGGGTCGGCCCCTGAACAGAAATAGTGCTGGCCCAGGGACGGGGTGGGGTGGGGACATGAGGGTCCATCCATGACTGCTTGCAGTCCTAGTTTATTTTATAATCACCATTCTGTGTTCTGAACTCTGCCAATAAATATCGTCACTGTTGTCAGACTGAATGTTTTCCTCCAAAGTTTTGTCTCTCTCATTGTCATTTAAATAAGGCTCAAAACCATAAGGCTGTGTCCTGCACAGCTGCTTCAGAAAAACCTTCAGACTGGACTTAAAAAAAAAGCCAGCGCCACACTAGAAAAAAAAATCTTACAAAAACAGCTCGACCTTCGCTGTTTACAATTGATTTGGGCTTGAATCAGCAGGTCCCGTTCCATTGATGACATAGCAACAATATGGCCACGGCTGAGGGCTGAAATAGAGTGCAGGCTTCAGACAGCTGTTGTTTATCCTTCACCCACGCACCTATCGACTTTTATTGTTCAGGATTTTTTTAAATATCAACATTTCATCATTTTTAGTGATTATTTGTGCACATTTTTAATAGCGCAGTATTGCAGAAAATCGAACTGAAGACTGGAGCTTAGATCAAACGTACCTTCTGGGGACTTTGGTCAGTGGAGTGTTAAATTGTTCCATTCACAGAGGAAAACACAGATGTCTGTTCTGATGACTGTTTGACTTTGGAGGAGTGTATATAGATGTAGAGCTGGACTCCTTTGGTTTAGTTTTGTGGTTGGCTTTTGTTTGTATGTATGTAGTTTTCTTTTTCCTTTAATAAAACATTAGGGTAAAAAGATGTAGAGCTGCCACTCTGTGTTACATGTTGCCATGATTGTTTTAGTGTCAATATGTTTGTACACTATAGCTGTGGATGTTGTGAATAGATATTGTATCATATACATTCATTAATTATTCATTTTCTGCCACTTATCCAGTTCCAGGTTGAGGTGATCATTAATTATCTTATTAAATCTTGTACTGTGTCTCACGCCACGCTGGGACTGGCTTCAGCCCCGCCGTGACCCTGAAAATAGATAAATTAATCTTGTTCCGCCATACTCCATTTGGGGGTCGTGAGAGTGACTGTGGGAGCAGTTGTAAGAAAATGGATCTCCCTCGATCTGGGGCTCCACGCAAGATCTCATCACGTGGGGTCAAAATGATCATGAGAACGGTGAACAAAAATCCCGGAACTACACGGAGGGACCTGATGAATGACCTGCAGAGAGCTGGGACCAAAGTAACAAAGGCTACACACTACGCAGAGAGGGACTCAAATCCTGCAGTGCCAGGCGTGTCCCCCTACTTTAGACAGTACGTGTCCAGACCCGTCTGAAGTTTGCCAGAGAGCATATGGATGATCCAGAAGAGTACTGGGAGAATATCATGTGGTCAGATGAAACCAAAATAAAACATTTTGGTAAAAACTCAACTCGTCGTGTGTGGAGGAAGAAGAATGCTGGGTTGCATTCCAAGAACACCATATCTACTGTGAAGCATGGGGGTGGAAACATCATGCTTTGGGGCTGTTTTTCTGCAAAGGGGACAGGACGACTGATCTGGGTTAAGGGAAGAATGAATGTGGCCATGTATCCTAGCCAGTCTTCAGACCTCAACCCCATTGAAAATTTATTGAGGAGTTGAAAGTCCGTGTTGCCCAGTGACAGCCCCAAAACATCACTGCTCTAGAGGAGATCTGCATGGAGGAATGGACCAAAATACCAGCTGCAGTGTGTGCAAACCTGGTGAAGACTTACAGGAAATGTTTGACCTCTGTTATTGCCAACAAAGATTATGTTACAAAGTACTGAGTTGAACTTTTGTTATTGACCAAATACTTATTTTCCATCATAATTTACAAATAAATTCTTTAAAAATCCTACAGTGTGATTTCCTGCAATTTTTTCTCAGTTTGTCTCTCATAGTTGAAGTGTACCTATGATGAAAATTACAGACCTCTCTCATCTTTCTAAGTAGGAGAACTTGCACAATCATGGGCTGACTTAATACTTTTTTTGCCCCACTGTATGTTTGTGGATGTTATTTTGGTCATTGAGGTGTGTGTGTGTGTGTGTGTGTGTGTTTCTCCTGCAGGATTCGGCTCTTTGATCCTTCTCTGTGTGGCGTCTGCGTGTCAGCACGAGGCCTTCAGTGTTTCTTTACTCTCTCGCTCACACAGGCGCTCACCTACAAACCTCAGTTTACAGGTAAACACAAATGCTCCTCTTGTCCATGTTTACTCACAGATAGACTTACAGTATGAAGTGCTGTAAGTCTGCAGTAAGTGCTTCAGCTTACTTACTGAACTGATCATGTCTTCTGTGATGAGACTTGAACATTCTCTGTTTGTATTGCCTGTTTGAGTTAGTGAGGGACAGAAAGAGAGTTTGCTTATGAATGTGCTGCTTTAACTGTCTGTGTGTCCTTAGTGTCCGATGCCATCAGTCTGCAGAGCCAGTGGACGTTTGCGAGATCCAGTGGTGTGTTGACCTTTCTGTTTCGTAAGGTACGTATTTAACCCTGACTATGCTGCCAAAGTCAAAATAACAGGAAACTTGTAAAGGGGTTCTGAGAAAATAACTTCACTTCTGTCTCACTCAGTAACTTTTAGAATTATAAATTATTTTGATCTGCTGCTGTACCTTTCTTTTGGACATAGAACCTCTTCTTTCAACTGCTCCCATTAGGGGGCACCACTGCAGATCAGTTCAGACTGAGGCTGGTAATTCCAAAGGAGCTGGATTAGTCTGGATTGCTTTCTAGCTGGATAGTATTCAGAGTTGTTTTTCAAATCCGGCTTGTCGTACACACGTCCAAACTCAGTCTGGCTTAAGCTGAAAGACATGTATCTGTAAGTGAGAATCCAGGAGCGTGCGCATGTGGATCTGGATGTCTGAGTGCGGCTGTGTGTGAGATGTGGAAGGGAACACATCTGGCAGGTTTTCCTGGCGACAAGGCGATGCAGAGAAAGATGTTTGTTTGGTGTCCTCACGCAGTGGGGAGGACGCTGTGCGTGCATCATGGACAGAATGAGGACGTTTGACATCATGATGCCAGAGCAAGCTGGATTCAAGCCACATTTGTATTCAGACCTCAGCAAATCTTACTCAAATTTGACTCAAAACAATCTGGTTTAAATTTGATTTGTACTGTTCAGATTCAGGAAAAAAATCCATCTTGAGTCAGATTGTGGTCTTGGTGTGCACTTGGGAGTTTTCCATGAGGGACCTGTGATGTCATGAAGTGCGCCTCAAAGCACAGAGGCGAACACGGTCAGGAGGAAACACATCTTTGATTTTCACTGTAGAAATACTTTTTTACAAGTACAAGTCCTTCATTGAAAATGTTAAAGGCCATATCTCACTCCAGTCAACACTATCTTTAAAAAAAATTCTAAACCAGATTATGAATCATTTCTTTCAAGTCTTTAACTTGTGTGGGCCCTGATGAAAATAAAATAGCCAGAGTGCGTCAGAAAAATACAAGACAGATTGACGGCCATTTTGATTCATAAACATGATGTAACATGTGGAACAGACTTTTACACTGCATCCACAAAGTCTTCACAGCACTTCACTTTTTTCCACATTTTATGTTACAGCTTCATTCCAAAATCGAGTAAATTAATTTTTCCATTCAAAATTCTACCCACAACACACCATAATGACAACATCAAAAATATATTTTTTTTAATTTTTGCAGATTTATTAAAAATAGACTCAGAAATCATACGTACATAAGTATTCACAGCCTTTGCTCAATACTTTGTTGATGCACCTTTGGCAGCAATTACAGCCTCAAGTCTTCTTGAATATGATGCCACACGCTTGGTGCACCTGTCTTTGGGTAGTTTGGTTCATTCCTCTTTGCGGCACCTCTCAAGTTCCATCAGGTTGGATGGGGAGCGTCGGTGCACAGACATTTTCAGATCTCTCCAGAGATGTTCAGTCTGATTCAGGTCTGGGCTCTGACTGGACCACTCAAGGACATTCACAGAGTTGTCCTGAAGCCACTGCTTTGTTTTCTTGGCTGTGTGCTTCGGGTCATTGTCCTGCTGAAAGATGAACCGTCGCCCCAGTATGAGGTCAAGAGCGCTCTGGAGCAGGTTTTCATCCAGGATGTCTCTGTACATTGCTGCATTCATCTTTCCCTCAATCCTGACTAGTCTCCCAGTTCCTGCTGCTGAAAAACATCCCCACAGCATGATGCTGCCACCACCATGCTTCACTGTAGGGATGGTGCCTGGTTTCCTCCAAACATGACACCAAAGAGTTCAATCTTTGTCTCATCAGACCAGAGAATTTTGTTTCTCCTGGTCTGAGAGTCCTTCAGGTGCCTTTTGTGAAACTCCAGGTGGGCTGCCATGTGCCTTTTACTAAGGAGTGGCTTCTGTCTGGCCACTCTACCATACAGGCCTGATTGGTGGATTGCTGCAGAGATGGTTGTCCTTCTAGAAGGTTCTCCTCTCTCCACAGAGGAATGCTGGAGCTCTGACAGGATGACCAGCGGGTTCTTGGTCACCTCCCTGACTAAGGCCCTTCTCCCCCGATCTCTCAGTTTAGATGGGCGGCCAGCTCTAGAAAGAGTCCTGGTGGATCTGAACTTTTTCCATTTACAGATGATGGAGGCCACTGTGCTCATTGGGACCTTTAAAGCAGTAGAAATGTTTCTGTACCCTTCCCCAGATTTGTGCCTCCAGACAATCCTGTCTCAGAGGTCTACAGACAAATCCTTTGACTTCATGCTTGGTTTGTGTTCTGACTGTCAGCTGTGGGACCTTATATGTAGACAGGTGTGTGTCTTTCCTAATCATGTCCAATCAACTGAATTTACCCCAGGTGGACTCCAATTAAACTGTAGAAACATCTCAATAATGATCAGTGGAAACAGGAGGCACCTGAGTTCAATTTTGAGTTTCATGGCAAAGACTGTGAATACTTATGTACGTGTGATTTCTTAGTTTTTTATTCTTAATAAATTTGCAAGAATCAAAAAAAGAACCTTTTTTGGGTATATTTTGAGGGAAAAATAAATTTCATCCATTTTGGAAAAAGGCTGTAACACAAAATGCGGAGAAAGTGAAGCGCTGTGAATACTTTCCAGATGCTCTGTATCTGTGTCCAGCTGCAGTTGTATGCTTGGACTTATGCCAGTATGTCAGTCCAGGTTGTTTTTGTTATTCAGAAAAAAAATCTAAACTGAAATAAGCAAATTAAATTCAATTTATTTCATGTATCTAGCACAAAATCACAATAAAGCTGCCTCAAGGTGCTTCACACAAGTAAGGTCTAACCTTACCAACCCCCAGAGCAAGAACACAGGTGACAGTGGTAAGAAAAAATTCCCTTTGATAATGTTGAAGAAGAAACCTCAAGCAGATCAGACTCAAAGGGGCGACCCTCTGCTGAGGCCATTCTAACAGTTACAAGGTTGTTACAAAGTTTTACAAAGCCAAAGAAACAAACAGGAAATCAAACAACATGAAAACCTATGTGCAACTGTTGATATGACCGCGCAAGAAATTGTTCTGCTGGCAGGGGTCATCTAACACACTGGAATGCAGGGCCAGCGCCCATCAGTGGGCCTGTCCTCCTGGTAGAATTTGTTCCAAAAGCAGACTGCAGTGTGCTGTGTCAGCTTCAGCCATGGCATCTCGTAGTGAGTCCATCGCCCTGTGGAAAAAACTCATAATCAGTCAGCTGGAAAAACTACACTTAAGGTATGGTTCACTAGCAATAAATTGACAGGGAAACGGAGAGAATACTAAGATGACCGCCAGCCACTAGCCCTAAGCTTCACTAACAGACTCAGAATTTAGATGAAGTTGAGGCAGAGACCTGTTCCATTACTAATAAAATTAATTTAAAAGGATAGGAAGCATAGTAACATACTATGCCAGTATGCTATCCATATGAGAGGGAGAACAGATGTCTTAAGTCTGGACTTGAAAGTCTCCACAGAATCTGCCTGTTTTATTGATGCAGGGAGATCATTCTACAGAACAGGGGCACGATAAGAGAAAACTCTGTGACCCGCAGACTTCTTATTCACTCTAGGGACACAAAGTAGTCCTGCACCCTGAGAACGCAAAGCCCAGGCCGGTACGTAGGGTTTAAGCAGATCAGCTAAATACGGAGGTGCTAGTCCATGAACAATTTTATAGGTCAGTAACAGAACCTCAAAATCTGACCTCACAGAGACAGGAAGCCAGTGAAGAGAGCCATCACATACTTCCTGCCACCTTATGCAGTCTTATCTACAAGTTTGATAGATGTAGGCACAAATGACTTTTTTTAAACAGTTCACCTTTCATTGAGGAACTCTATATCACCAACCAGAAGGTCAAAATTCATATTCTTTATAGAGGATATGTGAGGAGTCGGTCAGTATCCTCTGAGCTCGCCTGAGAACAGCCTGGTCATATAAAGACTGCAGGTCCTGGTTCTCCATCTGTCTCATCACCTTCATAGCAGAGTGGATCAGATGGCTGAGTTTGGTTTTTAGTTGCACAGTGAGGTTACCAAACCACACTGATATTCTAACCTTATCAAACTCTCCAGGACAGCCTGGTAGAATATAAACATGATTCTTTGGTCCACACCAAAACTCTGAGTCTGTGTAAAAAATACAGTTTCTGCTGAATTTGAGGACACAGGCTATCCACATGGACCTTCCAGCTAAAAGTATTATCTAAATGAATTCTTAGCTACTAGTATAAGCAAACCTGGCTTATGTATGTGTTGTGTATGACCACCAGACTGTGGTCTCCTACAGACCTAGGGTCCAGAACCATCTCCTTAGTCTTAGAGACATTTAAGATGAGATGGTTGGTGTCACACCACTGAACAAAGTTCTCGATTTCTGAGCGATAAGCTGATGTACATGTGGCTTTGTGCAATATGCTAAGGATCATCTGAAAATTAAAGATAAACACAATTTCCTGGATGAAAGTGTGAGCATTTGTTTGTGTACAGTGTGAAGAGAAGTGGTGCGCTAACACAGCCCTGTGGAGCACCTGTGCTGATGGTTCTCACCTCCGGGAGAGTGTTATGCACTCTAACACACTGACTGCGGTTATTTAAAAAAGAAAAATGCCATTTGATTAAAAAGGATTCACATTCAACTGCTTCAGTCTCTCAATCAGCAGATGAGGCTGCAGTGTGTTAAAAGTTGAACTAAAATCAATAAATAAAATCTGTGCATACGTTTGGGAGTCCTCTCAGTGTTTGATGATGAGGTCGGTAATACTGGCGATGGCATCATCAGTCGCTCTACTGTGCCTGGAGGCAAACTGATATGGGTCAGTTGCCAAATTGACCCCTAACTTCAGCACAGCCACCATGTACTTTTCAAGACTATTGAAGTCAAAGCCACAGGTCTAAAGTCATTATTTTCTTTTGGGCAGTCCTTTTTGGCTATTGGCAATATAATTGATTTTGTCCAGATGGTGGAGACTGTGTGTGAGTCCACTGACATCTGAAAAATGGGGCACCACACCGGTGTAAGCTCTTCTGCACGTCTTTTAACAGCATAGCAGAGATACTATGTGGGCCTGAGACTTTTTTGCTGCATGTATGTTTGAAAATGAACTGAATCCACTGAGGATTAATTACAATCCTACACTCAGGCTCAGTAGGGATATTATTCATAATCCCTTCACTTTCCTCAATAAAATTAGCTGTTTCAAACCTTGAAGAAAAAAACCCCATTCAGTTTATTTGCTTTATCCACATCATTATTAGTAACCGTGCATTTCCTTGTTGTACTCATGTTGGTTATTCTCTCAAAATCTCTTAAAATTATGTTCTAAATTCTCCTTGTGGCATCTTTGAGCATCTGATTAAGCTCCTTTTGTATTACGTTTACACCAACTTTGTCCTTATTCATGAAAGCTATCTTATTCCTGTTAATACAGTCCTTTACATCCTTGGTTATATACAGCTTGTTGTTGGGGCTAAACTGCAGAGTTCTATTTGGTGACCACACAATCAACGCAAAACTGTATGTAATCAGTTATTGTTTCTGTGGCCACCTCCAGTTCCATCTAATGGAAAAAGATATCAGTCTGTACAAAGGAGGGATCCTTTAAGTGTCTCTATACTGTCACTGTCCCATGCAGCCCCCCATTTGGTTTCAGCCTTATTCCTTTTCAAAGCAGTTTTGTAAATTGGAATAAGCTGGACTGTATTGTGGTCAGAGTTTGACAAAAGGGGTTTTGATTTTGCAATGTAAGCACATTTAAATTTCAGTAGCACTTATTTAAGTCTCTGTTATCCTGTGTGTCACGTGTTACATGTTGTTCAAAGCCGGGTAAACATAGTTCTAATTTACAATGGTTAAAATCCCCAAGAATAAAAAGGGAGCTCCAGGTGACCGTTGCAATTGCTGATGAACACAGTTCGCAATTATACTCGCAGCTCTGGGCTCCTGAGGGAACACACACTGCACAAATATAAATATTACCAACCTCAGAAGATAGAAGGGTCTCCGTGACATGCATAACAGTTCCATCAGCAGGACACACAGTCTTACGCATGGTGTAGTTCCTGGAATATCCCGATGGAGCCAAGTCTCAGTGAACACCATCACGCTCAATTCCCTGTACTCATTCATAACATACCGTGGTGTTAAGGTGAAGATCATCTGTTTTGTTTCTCAGTGACCTTACGTTGCTGAGTAACATACCAGGTAGAGGTGGTCCACTCCCCCTATGGTGGAGATGCTGCCGAGTCCCCCCTCTTTTACCCTTCTTCCTTCGTCTGGCTCGTGCTGGTTGAACCTTCACGACTTTGAGGAGATCAGCAGGTGGAGTAAATGCCATGTTGCAGAGGGACAACAGTGTGTCTCTGCTGTAGCACAGTAGCGGCCCCGCCTCTGCGTGACGAGTTGTTTGGCATGTTAAAATCACTTTCCAAATAATTAGCACAAGGAACAGTCCTTGTACAAAGGTTGCCATAGTACTCCCCTGACAAATAATGCAAATTGCATTTAAAGTCACAACACAAGTCAGCAAACATGCAACATAAAACAACAAACATTAAAAGCATCAAAGCAGTAGCAGAGTCCGAGTCGCCAGCACAGCCGCGCCACCTGTTCACCATTTTGACATCATTCACCATCAAAGTCCACAAAAAACATCGATTTCAATCTGCAAAACGTTCCAGTTTTCAGGGGCGGTTCCAATAGTGATCTCTCCCGAAGTCGGCGTTTCTCACAGGCTGACATTTCTGAGCGTTTAATCAGTGGCAGGGAAAATCAAGCAAATTCCCCCATGTGTACATGACTTAATTTCTCAGGCCATGTCAATCAATCAATCAATCAACTTTTTTTTTATATAGCGCCAGATCACAACAGACAGTTGCCCCAAGGCGCTCAAAAGTTGCCCATGTGGCACCAAAAGTGAAACAATACATCAATATTTTCATAAATATCTCCAATCCTCAATTTTCCTGAGAGCGTTTTCCCAAGGGATCAATAAAGTTCTGTCTAATCTAATCTAATCAATATCAAGTTGGAGGAGGTTATGTTTTTGCCCCAGTTTGTTTGTTTGTTTGTTTGTGAACAGCCTGGAGGCCACGTTTCTTCATATATCATTATAAAACTTTTACTGAAGACTCATTTCCTGATAGGCAAGAACTGATTCAATTTTCAAGATCATTGGTCAAAGGTCACCATCAGGAAACATCTTGGAAAATTGGAAATTGGAATGTCTTTAACATTGTTCAAATTTTCAAAAATTCATAACTGTCAAAAAAGATCAAATCTCTTTAAGTTTTGAAAGCGTTATGTACGATGGTGTCTTTTATTGACTGACAAAGATTGATCCAGATCTCATCCAGACTGTGGATTTTGTGGACATTTGAATTTAATATTGAAAAGCCCCATTTTCCATTATATCTCAGTCAAAAGTGCCTTAGTCACACTCATTTTTCTGTTCTGGATTTACCTACACCACCAAAATTGGATGGAGGTTCCAATTTCATGCCTGTTTGTCTTTGTACTTGGCCCCACAAATCTTAGAAGCATGGTGTCTAACCAGATCTTTACTCTGGATGGCATTTCCATGACCTCTAGTAATACTGTGAGAAATCTTGGAGTCATTTTTGATCAGGATATGTCATTCAAAGCGCATATTAAACAAATATGTAGGACTGCCTTTTTGCATTTACGCAATATCTCTAAAATCAGAAAGGTCTTGTCTCAGAGTGATGCTGAAAAACTGATTCATGCATTTATTTCCTCTAGGCTGGACTATTGTAATTCTTTATTATCAGGTTGTCCTAAAAGTTCCCTAAAAAGCCTTCAGTTGATTCAAAATGCTGCAGCTAGAGTACTGACGGGGACTGGCAGGAGAGAGCATATCTCACCCGTGTTGGCCTCTCTTCATTGGCTTCCTGTTAATTCTAGAATAGAATTTAAAATTCTTCTTCTTACTTATAAGGTTTTGAATAATCAGGTCCCATCTTATCTTAGGGACCTCGTAGTACCATATCACCCCAATAGAGCGCTTCGCTCTCAGACTGCAGGCTTACTTGTAGTTCCTAGGGTTTGTAAGAGTAGAATGGGAGGCAGAGCCTTCAGCTTTCAGGCTCCTCTCCTGTGGAACCAGCTCCCAATTCAGATCAGGGAGACAGATACCCTCTCTACTTTTAAGATTAGGCTTAAAACTTTCCTTTTCGCTAAGGCTTATAGTTAGGGCTGGATCGGGTGACCCTGGACTATCCCTTGGTTATGCTGCTTTAGACGTAGACTGTGGGGGGGTTCCCATGATGCACTGTTTCTTTCTCTTTTTGCTCTGTATGCATCACTCCGCATTTAATCATTAGTGATCGATCTCTGCTCCCCTCCACAGCATGTCTTTTTCCTGGTTCTTTCCCTCAGCCCCAACCAGTCTCAGCAGAAGACTGCCCCTCCCTGAGCCTGGTTCTGCTGGAGGTTTCTTCCTGTTAAGAGGGAGTTTTTCCTTCCCACTGTTGCCACGTGCTTGCTCACAGGGGGTCGTTTTGACCGTTGGGGTTTTTCATAATTATTGTATGGCCTTGCCTTACAATATAAAGCGCCTTGGGGCAACTGTTTGTTGTGATTTGGCGCTATATAAAAAAAAAGTTGATTGATTGATTTGTCTTTCAGTTATCAGTCGGAAACCAAGTGCCAATGACAAATTGTGCACAGCAGAGATAACCAATGTTCTGGGAAAATTTTCTGAAAAAGAATTCAAAAACCAAAAAATGTAAAAAAAAATTTAAACCTCACAACACCAAAAAAAACAACAAAAAAACCCCCTTTGATTGAAGTATATGAACTAAATACATAATCATATCTATTTTATCTTATGAAAAGTCACTTCTAACAGCACTCACTCACTCACTCATCTTCAATGCTTATTCGGAACAGTTCCAGTAGGGGACCCCAAACTTCCCTTTCCCAGCACACATTGAGCACCTTTGACTGGGGGATACTGAGGTGTTCCCAAGCCACTGTGGCGATATAATCTCTCCACCTAGTGCTGGGTCTTTCCCAGGGTCTCCTTCTAGCCTTACATGCCTGGAACACCTCCCTTACCAGATGTCCAAAACACCTAAGCTGGCTTCTCAATGCAACGCAATGGAGCAGCGGCTCCACTCTGAGCTCCTCATGGATGTCGGAGCGTCTCACCTTATCTTTCAGGGAGAAACCAGCTACCTTCCTAAGGAAACCAATTTTGGCTGCTTGTACCCGTGACCCATTTCTTTCGGTCATGACCCAACCCTCATAGATCCCCTGCAGTTCGCCTACAGAGCCAACAGGTCAGTAGATGGCTCTGTCAGCATGGAGGATGACGTGGCCCTCAGCTTGACGTACTCGACTCCACCTGCAGGTGGATCTCTGACTTCCTGTCCAACAGGAGACAGTATGTGAAGCTGGAAGGGCCACATCTCCAACACACGGTCTATCAGTACCGGATCCCCCCAAGGCTGTGTTCTTTCTCCTCTACTCTTCTCCCTGTACACCAACAGCTGCACCTCCATTCACCAGTCTGTAAAGCTCCTGAACTACTCTGCTTACAGACAGGAGATCCATCACCTGGTGTCCTGGTGCAGACAGAACAATATGGAGCTCAATGCCCTCAAGACAGTGGAGATGGTTGTTGACTTCAGAAAGAACCTAGTCCTGGCCAACCCCATCACCCTGTGTGACTCCCCGGTTGCCATTGTGGAGTCCTGCCATTACCTGAGGATCACCATCACCCAGGACCTCAAATGGGACCTGAACGTCAGCTCTGTCATCAAGAGAGCACAATAGATGATGTACTTTCTACGGCAGATAAGGACGTTCAACCTGCCAAAAGCAATGATGGTGAACTTCTACACTGCCATCATTGAGTCCATCATCTCCTCCTCCATCACAATCTGGTACACTGCTGCCACTGCTAAGGACAGAAGCAGACTGTAGCGTATCATCCACGCAACAGAGAAGGTGATCGACTGCAATCTGCCATCCCTACAGGACCTGTACACCTCCAGGGCCCTGAGGTGAGTAAGGAAGATAGTGGCCGATCCCTCTCAACCAGAACACAAAGTTTTTGTCACGCTCTCTTCTGGAAGGCGACTGAGGTCCATCAGGACTAAAACCTGAAGACACAAAACAGCTTCTTTCCATCCACAGCTGGACTAATAAATAATGCCAGAGACCCCCACTTATCCTGCCTCCCCCCTCCCCCAAAATACAGATTGACCATCCCTGCACTGAAAGGTACTGTACATCTGCATGCCTTTGCACATCCCCATTCCACTGTTATATTTATTTGACAGTGAACATAATTTTGTCTGTCTAACTCTTTAACTTCTTACATAATTTTTTCCTTTTCTTTTTATTGTTGTTTATGCACCAATGACACCAGATCATATTCCTTATATGTGAGAATCAGTGGTGGGCACAGTTCCGTTAATCCGATAATTATCAAAGATAATGTTTTCATTTTTGGATTATCTTTTTAGATAACTTTAAAAAACATTATCGGACTAATTATCTTGCGATAAATTTTTGTACGATAATTTTTAGACTGATAACATGGTAAATAAAGTTGAACAGCTACAAATATTTATAAAACTTAAAATCAGTTGAGCACCTACCTGTTAAATGTTTCGTAGCTGATGTGTACTTCTACCCTATGCAGAACAGAGATGAGCTGCTTTAAGAAGAAACCGCTCCATCCTCTGTAGACAAAGGAGAACTGCCCCCCCCCCCCAAAAAAAAACTAATTTCTCTTAACCCCATACTGATACGCGGGCAATATCACCCAAGTCATCCAGAGGCATACATTTTTAACTTATGGTTCAACTTTTAACCAAACTAATGTCGGACAGGTTATTTAAATGAATGTCATGTCTGAAGTTTTATAAAGTGAAAATATCAGATATATGTTTTAGTTTTAAAGTAATGCGCTAATTTTTAAGGTTTTAGTGTGGATCTATGCTGTGTCCAGCAGTGCATTATGGGTAGGATAGGGTAATCTCAGTACATTCACAACACGAGAAATGCATTTCAGACACTCTGATCAGGCTCTACGGACAACAGCATTAAACTCTAGTGCAGGGGTGGCCAAGTTCGGTCCTCAAGAGCCACATTCCTGACACTCTTAGTTGTCTCCCTGCTCCAACACACCTGAATCCAATGAAAGACTCGTTAGCAGACTTTTAATGAGCCTTTCATTGGATTCAGGTGTGTTGGAGCAGGGAGACAACTAAGAGTGTCAGGAATGTGGCTCTCGAGGACCGAACTTGGCCACCCCTGCTCTAGTGCCTAAAAACTCTCCTGAATATATTCTCTGGGTTTATAGATGTTATTGTGTCTGCGTTTGTTAAATTCAACACATCTTAAATGTAGCAGACACGGATTATCTGGAATTTTGTTTTGGCAAGTTTTCAAGGTCTCTACTGCCATCTACTGGCCAGTAGGTTCATTCCCCCTATTGACGTATCCCATAATCCCTTGCGTGCCAGAGAGTCAATGCAGTTGACAACAACATATAGAGAATCAACACGATGACAGTTGTAAATTAATATTATACTACAAAAATGTATTTTTTATGCTTTTCATCACGTTAATAAGAGACTGCTGCATGATACCCTGAAAACTTGCTAAAACAATTATAACAAATAATCCGTGTCGGCTACGTTTAATCTGAGTGGAATTTAATGAATGCAAACTGAATTTCAGACATATCATATATATATTAGTCTGGAACAAAGAGGACAAACAGTGTTGTAAAGAACAATAATCAAGACGTTAAAGAGCAAACTTCACACACACCCAGAACATGATCAGGAAGCGAGCGTAGCTCACAGCAGCTCCCATTGAAAATAACGGAGGGACAGCCTGTGATTCTCGCATGTTTACATAAAATAAATGCAAAAACAACGTCTATAAACCCAGAGAATACGAGGTCTGTTAGAAAAGTATCCGACCTTATTATTTTTTTCAAAAACCATATGGATTTGAATCACGTGTGATTACATCAGACATGCTTGAACCCTCGTGGGCATGCGAGAGTTTTTTTCACGCCTGTCAGTTACGTCATTCGCCTGTGGGCAGTCTTTGAGTGAGGAGTCACCCACCCTCTCGTCGTTTTTTCATTGTTTAGGAATGGCTCAGAGACTGCTGCTTTGTTTGATAAAAAAATTTTTCAAAAACTGTAAGGCACAACTGAGTGGACACCAGTCGATAAATTCAGCTGGTTTTCGGTAAAAATGTTAACGGCTGATGAGAGATTTTGGTCTGGTAGTGTTGCTTTAAGGACGGCCCACGGCGCCTGACGGCGATCTGCGCTTCAAGGCGGCAGCGTCTTGCCGTTTCAAGTTGAAAACTTCCACATTTCAGGCTCTGTTGACCCAGTAAGTCATCAGAGAACAGAGAACTTTCAGAAGAAGTCGGCATGAGGAGTTTATTTGGACATTCCATTGTTAACGGACATTTTGTAATGAAAGAATGTGCGGGCAGAGTCGCATGTCGGGCCGGACCCGACCGCGGGGGGTCGCGACAGGAAAAACACCTCCGTTGGAAACCTTAACGGGCAAGTTGGAACATGCCCAGCTGTTAAACAATTTCTCAGTTACTCACTTGTTGAAAGCCATCAAAAGCCGCCTGAATTTTACAAATGGTTTTCAACACGGAGGTGTTTTTCCTGTCGCGGCACACACAGATTTGCCGAGTCGTCACGGAAACGACTCGGCGAATTTGCGCGCACGTCTTTCATTACAAGATGTCCTTAAACAGTGGAATGTCCGCATAAAGTCCTCATGCCGGCCTCTTCTAAATCTTCTCTGTTCTCTCACGACGTCCTGGGTGAACTAAGCCTTAAATTAGGATGTTTTCAGGTCGAAACAGGCCGACGACGGCGCCTGGAAGCGCTGCGCAACGTCACGTTCCGTGGGAAGTCCTTACAGCGACAGAAACACCCCATAATCTCTCATCAGCCGTTAAACTTTTCACCGAAAACCAGCTAAATTTCTCGAATAGTGTCCACTCGGATATTCCTCACAGGTCCAGAAAAAATTTTGATAAAGCAACGCGCGCCGTCTGGAGCAGCGTGTGAAACAAAGGAATTCAGCCGAGAGGGCTGGACCACATCTCACTCAAGGCTTGCCCACAGGGAAATGACATCACCGACACGCGTGAAAAAACTCACGCATGTGCACGAGGGTTCAAGCATGATTGGTGTAATCACACGTCATTCAAATCCATATAGTTAAAAAAAATAAATAAAAGTGTCTGTTTCTTATCTAATACACCTTGTATATTCACGAGAGTTTTAGGCACAATATAAGAATAGTTTTATGTTGCGATGTTAATGGTGTTGTCTGTGTGCAGTGGATAGTTAAAGTGCAGCGTGATCAGAGCGTATCAATGCAGTTCTCAATGTTACTGAGATCTCGCAGCGCGGTGAACTCTCCGAGGTTTTGTGGGATTTGAAATGTCAATAGGGCGAATAGCCAACATTTATGTGTCAAGACAATATTGAGTGCACGTTTTACAATATCATAAAATGAGCGCACATTCTCTCCACATGCAAAACATTTTGCTATGATGCTTCCAGGGCTCCATAAAAATGCCTGTTTTTACAAATAAAAAAATGGAATATTTTACAAAAGCACATTTATCTGTAAACACCAACACACGACACACGTCACATTAACGTGTTTACATAATGAATGACTGAACCAATCAGTGTTTAGCAGAGGCACATTTTACCCAGAATCCTTTGCAATCTGTCTGTGTTTGTTACAAAACCTCACAAATTAGTGCATTATTCAACATCAAAAGATATATGTTATGTTTTAACTTTGTACAAATGACAGAATTAACATTAATGGAGTTATTCTATCGGTATTAATGTTATTCATAAATCAAAACCATGTCAGCATGACTTTATTTTCCAAGACCTCCGCCTGACCGGAGCGTTGTGATTGGGTAGAGAGCTGAGGTTTGTGGCTGCTCTTAGCTTGCCTCTGTGCTAGAAACCATGTAGTAAACAAGAGCTTCCAGCAGGGGACAGGATGTTCAAAGACAGAAGTGTGAGCTCATTGTTTGAGTTTGTTGTTGCTTTTGATGCTACCAGAAGTGA
Source organism: Thalassophryne amazonica (assembly GCF_902500255.1). Classification (NCBI taxonomy): domain Eukaryota; kingdom Metazoa; phylum Chordata; class Actinopteri; order Batrachoidiformes; family Batrachoididae; genus Thalassophryne; species Thalassophryne amazonica. Next base: position 977,500 of record NC_047110.1, read on the forward strand.
TCGTGGTGTTAAATCTCAAATTCAATTTATTAGTAGTTGCAAATGTACCAGAGACAATACTGGAATTTATCTGTTATCTGTAACTTCCGATACATTTTTGGGTGGTTTATCGTTTTATCTTTATCAAAGATAACTTTTCAGTTATCTGATTATCTGTTATCGAAGTTAATTTTTTGGTTATCTGTGCCCACCACTGATGAGAACTTACTTGGCAATAAATTTGATTCTGATTCTGATGACCATAGGTGAGAGTAGAAATGAAGATTGACCAGTAGATCGAGAGCTTCGCCTTTTGGCTCAGCTCCCTTTTCATCACAACAGTACGGTAGAGCGAATGCAACACCATCCCTATATTCAGCCGCTCTATGCAGGGCTGGTGGCCAAGTGGTTAGTGCGCTTGGTTTCAGTATGGAAGGTTCCTGGTTCAAACCCCACCCCTGCCACATTTTTCCATGCGATGTGGAGTTACGTTAGAAGGGCATCTCGTGTAAAACCTGTGCCAAATCAACACACAGACCCACTTGGGATCTGCTGCGGTGACCACGAGTGAAAACCAGGGAGCAGCTGAAGGGACTTACTTTTAATGAAGCTGTTCAATCAGCTGACAGAGTGTATATAATTTCTTAAGATGCTGACGGCCCTGTTCTTTTGTCATTTTTTGCTTTGTGTTCCACATCTGGCTCGTTTCTTTCTGTTTTGGTCTCACAGTAGCAAAACCAGTTAGTTTTCCCTCCTCACTGTTTTATCTTCAGTTCAGCTGACTGGTTTCTCCTCTGTTCTGTCCTCTTTTCTGTGTTGTTTCTCTGTAGAACAGCCTATTAGTTTCTCTTCCACATTCCTTCGTTTGTATTGATTGCTCACCAGAGTGCACCTGTATGGTGTCTCTCTGCTGATGTTTCCTTTTTAGACCTTGTTTTGTTTCACCCAAACCTTTGGGTGTTGTGCTTTTTCCTTCTTTTGTGTCAGTGATACATTCATGTTCCCCAGTTATTCTCAGTTTCCCTCTTCATGGCTCTTCTTAGAAATTTAGAGCTGTGCACTGACTTCAGACTTCCATTAAAAAAAAAACAGACTTTGTGTAGTTCCTCGGTCCAGCCAAAAATCACATCAGCGTTTCATGTGAACACGTCCCTCAGTGCAGTGAAAAAAAAAATCACGGCAGAAATGAGTCCAGGTTTTCTTTCTCTCTTCCTGCTCACAGCCTCCAAACAGCACAGTGGATTTGTTTTGTGTGTGTGTGTGTGTGTGTCTTACAAGAATTAGCAGCATCAGTTAGCTCAATCAAATTATGTTGTTGTCCCCTGCGCGCGTGCACACCTGCAACCTGGTCGGCATTTGTGCATGCATGTACTCCCAAAGAAAGACTTTGTATGTCCTCAATGCAGCGAAAAAAAATCACGTCAGAAATGAGTCCAGCTTTTCTTCTCTCTTCCTACTAACAGCCTCCAGACAGCACAGTGGATTTGTTTTGTGTGCGTGCACCAATCAAATGACAAGGATCCACTCAGCCGTTATATAAAAGGAGCTAATCCATGTAGGAGGAGACGCTACAGCTTTACAAAGCGGCACACTGAGTAAAATAAAGTCTTTTAAGAGAAAGAGGGTTTGCTGGCTGTTTTTATCAACTCTGCACTATCAAACAGCAAGACAGACACTAAATGGACTTATTGCGTATTTAAAGCGATGTAGTGAAGCAGTGTATTTGTATGTTTGTTTTGTTCTTTAAACACATAGCGCTGCGTGTTGATCCACTGGCTGCTCTCCACCTCACAGATGAATTGAAAGGTTGTGCACTTTAACTGAATCAAGTTGAACTATTCCAAAAAATGCCTTTATCGTGCTGATTCTTATGGGATTCGATCAGTTTTCATTTATTCATAACGGGGAGCGCAGAATAATTTATCAGTGTCGCTTTTGGCGAAAAGCTGCACTCCACAGCCCAGTTTTTCGCAGGCTGCGTTCATGTGCACGTGCAGCCACTGACTGAGGATGCACACCGTACATTTGAAAATCTACATGATGGCCCTGACCTTATAACTTGATGGTGCAGCGCCATTATTCTCTTTATTCAGTCACTTACACCTGTGTTGGGTTAATTACTCACACCTTGTCATTAATTTTGTTCATTGTCTTCTGGTGGCGTTAAAAGAACAGAACCTGCTCTCTGTCATCAGCTTTCTGCTTCCACTCTGGTGTCGTGGCATTTCTTGTTTCCTCATGTATCCAGATACTATGCTACGTGTTATGGTCCTAAGCTGCTCTCTGATGTTTGGTGACCCTTGGCAAGCCCTAGCCCACATGTAACATAAGATCTCTCACGTGGGAGTGACCTGTTCTTTTTCTCCATGTGTGGGTCTCACCTACAGTGGGAAAATAAGGATTTGATCCACTGTCGAGTTTTGCCACCTACAAAGAATGTAGAGGTCTGTAATTTTTATCGTAGGTACACTTCAACTGTGAGAGACAGAATCTAAAAACAAAATCCAGAAAATCACATTATATAAGTTTTAAATAATTCATTAGCATTTTATTGCATGAAATAAGTACTTGATCACCTACCAACCAGCAAGAATTCTTTCTCACACAGACCTGTTAATTTTTCTTTAAGAAGCCCTTATTCTGCACTCTTTACCTGTATTAATTGCACCTGTTTGAACTTGTTACCTGTATAAAAGACAACTGTTGACACACTCAGTCAGTCACACTCCAACCTGTCCACCATAGCCAAGACTGAAGAGCTGTCTAAGGACACCAGGGACAAAACTGTAGACCTGAAAGTGGAAGAAACACAAGATGACTGTCAATCTCCCTCGGTCTGGGATTCCATGCAAGATCTCACTTTGTGGGGTAAGGATGATTCTGAGAAAGCTCAGAACTACACAGGAGGACCTGGTCAATGACCTGAAGAGAGCTGGGACCACAGTCACAAAGATTACATTAGTAACACATGATGCTGTCATGGTTTAAAATCCTGCAGGGCAGCAAGGTCCCCCTGCTCAAGCCAGCACATGTCCAGGCCCGTTTGAAGTTCACCAGTGACCATCTGGATGATCCAGAGGAGGCATGGGAGAAGGTCATGTGGTCAGATGAGACCAAAATAGAGCTTTTTGGAATCAACTCCACTTACCATGTTTGGAGGATGAGAACAACCCCAAGAAAACCATCCCAACCGTGAAGCATGGGGGTGGCAACATCATACTCTGGGGGTGCTCTTCTGCAAAGGGGACAGGACGACTGCACCGTATTGAAGGGAGGATGGATGGGGTCATGTATGGTGAGATTTTGTCAAACAACCTCCTTCCTTCAGTAAGAGCATTGAAGATGGGTCATGGCTGGGTCTTCATCATGACAATGACCCCAAACACACAGCAAGGGCAACTAAGGAGGGGCTCCGTAAGAAGCAATTCAAGGTCCTGGAGTGGCCTGGCCAGTCTCCAGACCTGAACTCAATAGAAAATCTTTGGAGGGAGCTGAAACTCCAAACCTGAACGATCTCGAGAAGATCTGTATGGAGGAGTGGACCAAAATCCCTGTTGCAGTGTGCAACCTTGGTCAAGAACTACAGGAAATGTCTGACCTCTGGAACTGCAAACAAAGGTTTCTGTACCAAATATTAAGGTCTATTTTTCTATTGGATCAAATACTTATTTCATGTAATAAAATGCAAATTCTTTGTAGGTGTGAAAACTTGCCAAATTGACAATGGATCAAATCCTTATTTTCCCCACTGTAACTGTTGGTGGGGACCTGTGTGCTTGAGGCTGGCTCAGTGCTTGCGTCATGTGGTGTCTTCACGACTAACACACTCGCTCCACCCAGACATGCTTTCCACAGCAGCTTCACAAGCGAAGCTGCCAAAACCACCCTCACACTTGTCACACACATATGTCTCTTTACAGGCTGGTGAGTCAGCCTGCCACACCCCCAGTCAGTGCACGACCCTGCCTAAAGCCCACCTACTGCTGCACACAAACACCAAACTTAAGTTCTTCACACACACACACACACACACGCAAACATATACATAATGTTTTTGACCACCGTTGTTACTTGCAACTTTTTTATGTGTTGGAGAAACTTTTGTGTCTGATTTGATGATCCAATTGAATGCGCTCTGAAAACCTGGTCCTGGACTAATCCTGCCTGTTTTCTCTTTTCCGATGAAGTTGGCGGTAATCTTCAGTGTGGAGCAGCTGTTGTGTCACCTGCAGCAAGTTTTGGAAACCCATGAGGTCAACTGGAAACATGTCCTGTGTTTCCTGTCCACTCTGCTGGTTTATAACCCCTGCGCTCAGACCAGCCTCCGAGGTGTGTTTGACTGACGTCACTGTCACAGCAGGAACATGGCTCATTTTGGTGCTCACCACAAACTTGATCACTGTCATGTATTTTAAAAAAAAAAAAATTTTGTCTGTTTTTAAAGATATTTCTGCCATTCCTCTTACACTGACAGATTCTGCACTTTATTTTCTTTCACTTTAAAGATATTTTTTTTTAATAAATTTTTATTGTAACATTAGCATTTTGTTTTCTATTTCTTAGAGCTTCTGGCTAAAATGCTGAGGTCTGCATTTGAAGGCTACGACTTGGAGAGGATAATCACTGCCTTTCTTTTGGCTCGACAGGGGGCACTGGAGGGTCCCAACATCTTCTACTCTTATAGCAACTGGTTCAAGGTTTGTTATCCCCTTAATATCACAACGGTTTTCTCAGGCTCCACCCACAACAGCTAAAATATTGTTTGTGCTGATGTACGAGTGCAGCTCAGTGTCTTTTGGCTCAGCTCCCTTTTCGTCACAACAGTATTGTAGAGCGAATGCAACACCGCCCCTGCTATACCAATTCTTCAGCCAATCTCAAGCTCCATTGTTCCCTGACTTGTGGAAAAGACCCCGAGGTATTTCATTTCGTTTCAGTTTATTTCATTCATATTGCACCAAATCACAACAAAGTTCCCTCAAAGGTACATCAACTACACTTGGGGCAAGACCTCATTCTCTCCCTGGAGTAGGCAATCCATCAGTTTCCTGCTGAGAACCATGGCCTCAGATTTACAGGTGCTGATCCTCATCCCACCCGCTTCACAATCAGCTGTGAACCGATCCAGTGAGTGTTGGAGGTCACAGGTTGATGAAGCCCACAGGACCACATCATCTGCAAAAAGCACTGATGAGACCCTGAGCCCACCAAACTGGAAACCCTCCTCCCCCGACTACGCCTCGATATCCTGTCTGTGAATATCACAAACAGGATGACAAGGCACAGCCCTGGCGGAGGCCAATCCCCACCGGAAACAACTCTGACTTACTGCCGAGCACCTGAACACCGCTCTCGCTTTGTGACTACAGAGATTGGATGGCCCTGAGAAGGGACCCCCTCACTCCATACCCTCACGGTACCTCCCACAGTATCTCCCAGGGTACCCGATCATACACCTTCTCCAAGTCCACAAAACACATGTAGACTGGGTGGGCATACTCCCAGACACCCTGCAGGATCCTTGAGAGAGTGAAGAGCTGCTCAGTTGTTCCACGACCAGAACGAGTGTCATGTTGCCGTTACTATGAGTGACAAAGTGTAGTGTGTTTGATGCCTTACCTACATTAGCTAACAACACTGAAAAATGAACATTAATATTTACATTCTGGACTCGCACACCAATCCAGCAGGGGGCGGTAAATCATCTATATATTTAAAGCATGAGTGTGTGTGATTTTTATTTAGTAAGTTCAATGTAAGTACATAATAAAATTGTAAATACATTAAAAGTACATGGATGACACAAGAAAGTGAAAACACTTATTTCCATTGTGGTCCATTTAAAAATCAAATGACAAAATAGGAGTAATAATAATATAATAATAATAATGATGATGATACTGATCATGATAATAAAAATAATATTGACAATAATAGTGTGTGTATAATACCAAGAACCTAAACAATTTATAAATACATTAGACAGTAAATTGACTTTAAACAATTGCATAATTAACAGTAAATAAAAGGGTTGAGTTCCTCTCCTAAAAACTGTTGCGGTCTAAGGTTCTAAAACATTCTGCCCGCACACACCATTCTATATATATATATATATATATATATATAAATGGCTGAGTGGATCCTTGTCATTTGATTGGTACTTTGTATGTCACATGACATGTATTAATTTGTCCCATTTGTATTGCATTGTATTTAGAGTGCAGTTTGATTCCATTTAGAGTGCAAATTTGGTTCCATACGTTTGGTACCATTGCACTCTGCACACACACACACACGTACACACGTGCTTGCGCACGCACGTGCCAGATGTGTGGAAGTACCGGCTGTCTCTCTGAGTGGTTGGTATCCAGGGCACAAGGTGGTTCCACAGTGTTGTGAGTGTGTCAGCGCATGTTTCCAGAGTGGACTTGGCACCCAAAGTCATGATGAAACAAACCATGTGCTTATGAAGACAACGGCAAGGATGCTAACAGAGTAAAGAGAAAAGGAGACTGGTAGGACAGCCGGACTGAAGACGGACCACGCTTAACGGAGGAGGTGATCAGGGTAGTAGCAGAAATCATAGAAATATATGTGATTGGTTAATCGTGTGAGATTTCACACCGTATAATATCGGGGGTAACAGTGGGAAAATAAGTATTTTTGTGTTTCTGTGAAGGCTCTCAGTTGTCCAGGTGGTTTCCATAGTAGAGAAGCTTGAATCTTCGACTGGACTGGGTTGCTTGACGCGAGGACGTTTCGCTTCAAATCGCAGAAGCTTCCTCAGCTAAAATTCTTGCTCTGGTAGTGTGACTTCTGTCTTGACTCATGTAGAGAAGAATAAACAGAAGCCACAAAAGCTGGAGTTTTAAACCTAACCAGACCCCTCCTACCGAGAGGCAGACTACTATAGGCTAGTGACTAAACAATAGCTCTAATTAGCACCTGTTGTGCTCTAGTTAGCACCCTCCTAATGACAGGGCAGCTGTCCCTCCTAATGATGGGACGGACGCCTCTCCTGATGGCTCCCTTGACGACTCTCCTGATGACGTGAATGACTCATTACCATGAACAAAAGACTGAAACTGCTTTGACCTGAGTACCTCATTGTAAACAGGGGATAAAGCGTGTCTCAGACCCCCTCCCCTGTTAAGGCTGGGTTTCAACTGTTTCACATAAAATGCCTCCTTCACCCCTCTCTCAAACCATTTCTTCTCTCTGGCTAAGATTTTAACTTCCTTGTCCTCAAACGTGTGGTTAGTGTTTTTAAGGTGGAGATGAACTGCAGACTGAGGTCCACTGGCACCCTCTCTGCGGTGCTGGTATAGCCTTTTGTGTAACGGCTGCTTAGTCTCACCTATGTAGTGTTCGTTACAGTTTTCCTGACATCTGATAGAATACACTACATTGCTCTGTTTGTAACTAGGGATCCTGTCCTTAGGGTGAACTAATTTCTGTCTCAAGGTGTTAACAGGTTTAAAGTAAACTGGGATTTTGTACTGTCTGAAGATCCTCTGTAGTTTTTCCCCTACTCCTGCTAAATAAGGGAGAGACACTCCTCTTCTTCTCGTCTCAGTCTCCTGTCTGTCTGGTCTCTTTGTTCTCTGGGACTTCTGCATTTTATCCAGGGAGCATCGTCGGTACCCACATACTGTGAGGGCTTTCCATACAAGTTGTTGTTCTTTAGCCCTTCCCTCTGCAGTTGTGGGCACCTGTAGGGCTCTGTGTTGAAGTGTCCTGATCACCCCGAGCTTGTGTTCAAGGGGGTGGTTTGAGCCAAAGAGCAGATATTGGTCAGTGTGAGTGGGTTTTCTGTAAACCCCTGTCTGGAACTGCCTGTTCTCTCCAATCGTAACATCACAGTCCAAGAAGGCTAAATGGTTGTTTCTGGCATCCTCACGTGTGAACTTGATATTGGAGTCCACCGAGTTGATGTGTTCTGTAAAGGCCTCCACTTCCTGTTGCTTGATTTTAACCCATGTGTCATCGACATATCTGAACCAGTGACGGAGCTATGCCCGTGAATGACTCCAAGGCTCTCTTCTCCACTTTGATGGATTTTCACATTTGGTGGATTACTCCGCGCCCTGACTGCTGTTGGAGCTATGCTGGCTCACGGTAAGCCTCGCGGATGGAATGACCTACAGAAAAGTAAACTGTGCAAATGATGAAATTGGATTAGAAATGGAATAACCCCCTTGTGTCGGATGATTTTCGGACATTCATGCTGGTTATACGGTCCCAAATAGCTCTATTTGCGACCATATAACCAGCATGAACGTCCAAAAATCATCAGACACAAGGGGGTTATTCCCTAAAAGTACATGCAGAGGGTGAAAGATTTTTTTTTTTAAGGTGTGAAATAACGTGACTGATTGCAGAGCGCTGCATTAGGTCCACACAGCCCTAAAACCTGGACACATTCCCCACGGCTACACACAGTTCCGCATCCACAGCAAACACCAAACATGCACAGGACCAGTACCCCACACCACCTGAGGGACACCCACTTAGCGAGCAGGACAATGCCCCACCTGTACTACAGTGCTGTGTGTCTTCTGCCTTGCAGACTTCTGTTTAAAGACAGCTGTGCTCTGATTGGTTGATGATGTGCTTTAAAAATGGCCAAAACACACCCTTGACTAATGTGGAGTCTTAATCAGAATCAGATTTATTGCCAGCTAAGTTTGCACATATAAGGAATTTGCTCTGGTGCGTAAACAATAAGAAAATAAATCACTTCTGTAAAATGTAAAGAGTCAAATAGACAAAACTGTATTCATTGTTAAATAAATAAAACGTAATGGAATGGGACTGTGCAAAACCAGGTGATTGGAGTTCAGATGTACAGTATCCTTCAGTGCAGCGACAACCAATCAGTGCTTTATGTTAGTGGGGGGACAGCGTAAGTGGGGATCTCTGGCACTGTTTATGAGTCCAGCTGCTGATGGAAAGAAGCTGTTTTTGTGTCTTGAGGTTTTAGTCCTGATGGACCTCAGCCATCTGCCAGAAGGGAGGGTAAAAATAAGTTTGTGTCCTGGGTGAGAGGGATTGGCCACTATGTTCCTTGCTGGCGTCAGGGCCCTGGAGGTGTACAGGTCCTGTAGGGATAGCAGACTGCAGTCAATCACCTTCTCTGCTGCGTGAATGATATGCTGCAGTTGGCTCATGTCCTTAGCAGTGGCAGCAGCGTACCAGATGGTGATGGAGGAGGAGATGATGGACTCGATGATGGCAATATAGATGTTTGCCATCATTGTTTTTGGCAGGTTGAACTTCTTCAGCTGCTGCAGAAAGTACATCCTCTGTTGTGCTCTCTTGATGAGAGAGCTGACGTTCAGCTCCTACTTGAAGTCCTGAGTGATAGTGATCCCCAGGGATCAGAAGGACTCCAAAATGTCGAATGGGGAGTCACACGGGGTGATTGGGGGGGGGGGCCGTGTTCTGAGTTGATGCTGCTCTATCTTGGTTATGACGGCTGGACACAAATGCAGGACACAAACTCACAGCTCTGTAGGCTTAAATCTTTTACTGGGTTCGTTAGCCTGGGTCGGAACATGGTAAGGCAGTCAGACAGGAGCTAAAGTACAATAATCATCAGGCTGGAGGCGTGGTCAAGGAAGGCAAGCAGGTGGTCAAAAACACCATGAGGCAAAATAAAGCAAAGCAAAAATACAGAAAAGAGCTGGAAAGAAGGCACAAGGCGCACCGATCTGGCGAAGGACCAGAGCACACTGTGAGTCTTAAATACACCAGGTGATGAGCTGCAAATCAAGAACAGGCGTGAGGAGAAGCTTCCACAACCAGGGTGTGGTTAGACAGAGGGAAACACTCACCACTGAGCATCAAGAGAGAGACAAGAGACAGAGAAAACCCAAGCAGAAAGAAACAGCCCGAGAACAGACAAATAAAACAGAACACATACCAAACGACATACCAAATCCTGACACACTCTCTCTGTCTAGGTACACTGGGGGATCCTTAGTGTGTGTGTGTGTGTGCGTGCGTGCCTGCATGCGTGTGTGTGGTGATCTGGTGATGGTATTAGGACTGTCTCATTCCAGCTGCTTTGCACTCGGTCCTCTTTCGCTGCCTGTTGTAACTGGATTTACAGTGTCGATGATCAGTGGAGCTCATATTCAGAGTGACAACATATTTACATGATAAAATTATGTGAAGACTTTTTTGTGTATGTAAATCTTGAAAGTAAGATTGTATTGAATCACATAAAATCTTATTGAATATAAAATACTGAAGTTCAGAGCTTTCTTCAGGATGTGAGTCAGTTGATATTTGGCGGAAGTTCACTCAGAATTTAATTTCTGGTAAGATGGCACTTTGTTGAAATAACTTGGAAGGAAAAAACCTCTTCCAGACTATTTTGATTTTAATAATTGATTCTCTACTTTTGCATGTTCTTTATGAATTATCAGCACAGCCGTCAGTGGGCAAACCGGTTTTTCAGCCACTTGGTATCAGAACGTGTCCAATAGATGACTGTAGTTTTTTTTTTGCAAATAATCCACTTTTCTGTCTTTGCAGATGTGTTTTGGTGGCAGCAGTGGAAACCATGTGACCAGTAAAAAGTCTCTTGTGTTTCTTCTGAAGTTCCTGTCTGACCTGGTGCCCTTTGAACCCGCACAGTACCTCAAGGTGACACTTTACAAGGGTTTGATTTAGAATGAGGGTGGAGGTGATCACACACCTTTTTTCCAGTGGAGCAAAAAAGTATTTAGTCAGTCCCTGATTGTGCAAGTTCTCCTACTTAGAAAGATGAGAGAGGTCTGTAATTTTCATCATAGGTACACTTCAACTAAGAGACAAAATGAGAAAAAAAAAATCCAGGAAATCACATTGTAGGATTTTTAAAGAATTTATTTGTAAATTATGGTGGAAAATAAGTATTTAGTCACCCACAAACAAGCAAGATTTCTGGCTCTCTCAGACCTGTAACTTCTTTAAGAAGCTCTTCTGTCCTCCACCTGTTACCTGTATTAATAGCACCTGTTGGAACTCATTATCTGTATAAAGACACCTGTCCACAGCCTCAAACAGTCAGCCTCCTGCTTAAGACAGTACATGTCCAGGCCCATCTGAAGTTTGCCAGAGAGCATATGGATGATCCAGAAGAGGATTGGGAGAATATCATGTGGTCAGATGAAACCAAAATAAAACATTTTGGTAAAAACTCAACTCGTCGTGTTTGGAGGAAGAAGAATGCTGGGTTGCATTCCAAGAACACCATATCTACTGTGAAGCATGGGGGTGGAAACATCATGCTTTGGGGCTGTTTTTCTGCAAAGGGGACAGGACAACTGATCCGGGTTAAGAGAAGAATGAACGTGGCTGTGTATCGTGAGATTTTAAGCCAAAATCTCCTTCCATCAGTGAAAGCATTGAAGATGCAACGTGGCTGGGTCTTCCAGCATGACAATGATCCCAAACACACCGCTCAGGCAACGAAGGAGTGGCTCCATAAAAAGCATTTCAAGGTCCTGGAGTGGCCAAGCCAGTCTCCAGACCTCAACCCCATAGAAAATTTGTTGAGGGAGTTGAAAGTCCATGTTGCCCAGCAACAGCCCCAAAACATCACTGCTCTAGAGGAGATCTGCATGGAGGAATGGACCAAAATGCCAGCTGCAGTGTGTGCAAACCTGGTGAAGACTTACAGGAAACGTTTGACCTCTGTCATTGCCAACAAAGATTATGTTACAAAGTATTGAGTTGAACTTTTGTTATTGACCAAATACTTATTTTCCACCATAATTTACAAATAAATTCTTTAAAAATCCTACAATGTGATTGCCTGGATTTTTTTTCTCATTTTGTCTCTCATAGTTGAAGTGTACCTATGATGAAAATTACAGACCTCTCTCATCTTTCTAAGGAGGACTGTAAGGAGGACAAACACACTGTATGTTTGTCTGTGTGTGTGTGTCTCTTCTATCTGTGGACAGCTGTGCAGTAGTGGATGAATTCTTCTTCTTTGTCTCTCAGTATTCTCTGCTTCGGTGTTCAGTGGGGATGGGTATCGTTAAGATTTTACCGGTACTAGTACTCTTTAGGTTTCTCCTTTAGGTTCACATCCTACATCCTCCGTATGTCCCTGTGAAACACCGGGGCCTGCTGATGGACTATATCTCCCTTGTGAAGACCAGGCTGGTTGATCTCAAGGTGAGGACAAGATAACTGTTTGTGGACAAGGTGACCAGCACATCTTTTACAAAACACCATTTGGGCAGTTGGGGTGTTCACATAGTTGGAACTTGGAAGAGAAGACGTGTTTTTTGCTCAGCATGGTTGAAACTGTTTGAGAGCAATAAGGACTGTGTCTCTGGAGGACAGTGATTGGTGCGTTACTGAGGTCTCCAGTTTGTCTCCTTGTTTGTTGGGAGACTTTTTGGTGTCTCCACAGTGACTGCATGACTGCGTCATGGTGATCAATCGATTAAATCACTTGTCCTGGAGGCTAGTACTTGGAGAAGGATATGAATTTTGCAGTGCTGTAATCACATTTGATGGGTCACAGTCTTGGGATCCTTGACCCCACCAGGACAAGGAACTGTGTAACCTTGACTAGGAGTAACCGCTTGTTCCTACCTGGTGCCTGCCCACATTTGGTGGTGGGAGACCTGTAACCGTCGATGGGCTTTGGCAAAGAGGGGGTACTAATTAGCAGTTCCACCCAGTACGTCAGTGTGCTGCAAGGTGGTACCAGGCTCCAACAGCTGAGGAACCATAGACCCATGCCAACTACCTGGCATGATAGAATCTTATGAGTTAAAACACTTAAACTGGTCGTGTTTTTGACATGTGAACATTGAAAGGGGGGGCTTTCTGGAGTGGGAACATTGAAACTGAAGTTTTTTTGACATGTGAACATTGAAACTGAAGTTTTTTTGACATGTGAACATTGAAACTGGAGGTGATTTTGGGATGTGAACATTGAAACGAGAGCTGTTTTTGGGGTGTGTACATTGAAACGGGAGATGTTTTGGGGTTGGAAACGTTGAAACTGGAAGTGTTTTAGCATGGTGTCAGATCAGTGGCAAAACCCACTCGCGTAAAAAATGCGTTCACGTGTAGATATTAACTGCGCGCGTGCAAATGATCACTCCGCGCTCGCAAATTATCTCTGGGCGTGCGTGCTGAGCGTGAGGACCACCGCTCCCCCCACCCGCTCAAACTTGATTTCTGCTCATGTGTTGTTTATTTCTGCTGGTGGCGTCATGGTTTGCACGTGATTTAAGAGGTTTTAATTTGTCATCTGATGGTTAATAATCACATTATTCTCTTTGATGGGTTTGGGTGGACAGACTCAGTCTGCAGACGAGTGTCAGGAGGTGATTTTTAGGACTTTCTGTAATTTGTTATGAAATAATGCTGAATTTATGTGGAAGTGATTGTTGTACAGAAGCTTCAGAGATCTGTCGCTGAGACAGATGATGACTGAAGTTTTAAGCAGAAACGAGGTGATAATCAGTTAACGCCATTGTCTCCGACTGACTTCTGCGTCTTTGAGGAGGGCTGTCAATCAAACCTCGCTCTCCAGAGACGGCCAATCACAGCAGAGCCAGTGCCGACCTGGTTCCCTCCCCCATAGTGCCATAATCCCGCCCCCAAAATGCCATAAGTTTCAAGCAAGCCAGCAGAAATCAACTTTGAGCGGGTATGGCAAGCCAAGAGTGCCACAAATACGCCACTTTCAGACACGTTTCACCAAAAATACGCCATAAAAAAGGTCGTTTTGTCAGTTCTTACGATGCTTTTTACGCCACGTATGTCAAAAAAAAACGCACAATGGAGCCCTTAAAAAACACCGTAAAAACGCCATTCAGATTTCCACAATGCGTGGAAAATACGCATAACTGTGCACTTCATGACACGCGGAAAAAAAATGGTGTTTGTGCGGTATGATAATTATCTCCAGCCTCCTTTTCTGTCAGCCACTAAACTTGAAATGTTTGAGCCCAATCACTGTTACTTGTTGTGTCATTAATTAACATCGGCTAAAATTTAGGCAGGAAAATGTCTTATAAATTAATACTCTCTTTCATACATCGTTTCATTGTTTTTTTTTTTTTAAATCAAATACATTTTCCTTCTTATTTATTTGAGGTATTTTACGCTTTTGTTGTCTAACTGTGGCTGTAGTGAGTGGTAAGACTCCTGTTTACTGTTCAGGTCTTTTCAGGTTCGAATCCCGCGAGTGGCGTGTGTTTTTGTTGTTGTTTTTATTTAACCAGAAAAACTCCCTTTGAGATTAAGAACATCTTTTCCAAAGGAGTCCTGGCCAAGATAAACAGCAGCAAATACAAAGCACATTTAGACAAATAAAAAGATGATAAAAATTTAAATTACAAGCATACTATAAAAAAACAAGTGCATATTATGGAGTTGGCCTCAAGTGCTCTCAATTTGGATTTAAAAGTGCTCAGTGAAATTAATACTCCTCTTGCAATTTATTCCAGGCAAAAGCTGTGGAGTGGACAAAAGCCCTCTTCTGTCCGGACACATGGAACAGAGTTGAACCACAGCAATAAATAACTGTGCCATCAGCATAAAAATGCAAATTAGCATCTGACACATTAGAGCCCAAAAAGTTGGTATGATTAATTAATAAAAGGAGACCCAAAACAGAACCCTGTGGCACCCCCTTGTGGACATAAACAAATTCAGAACACATACCATCAGATTTAATAATAATAACCATTATTTAACCAGGTAGAATTCCATTGAGATTGAAGCCTCTTTTACAAGGACAACCAGGCCAAGAAAGGCAGCAGCACACATCATCGTGGACAGTTTAACATCAACAGGAGAACGATGGTGATCAATAAAATACAATCTCGTGGTCATAGTAACATTGCATATGGTGTAAAGTATCAGGCAAATTTAGTTTTAGAAACATAGGCACTGCACAAAGAATCCCATCTCTGATCTCATTAAATAAACTGGAAGGAGTTCAAGGAAGTCAGTCTGGACAGTTTCAGTTCAGATGGAGAACGTTCCAATCAGAGGGAGCTGAAAAACTAAAGGCACTCTTTCCTGTTTCAGTGAAGACATGAGGTACACGGAAACATAACATGTCATTGAGAGCTTTTCCTTGTAGACTCAGAGATTTAGTAACTTTCCAAAATTTCTGTGGCTGTTTAGGTTATTAGTGGTGACAGACAAAGATGATGGACTCATTGATGACAGTGTAGAAGTTCACCATCATTGTTTGTGGCAGGTTGAACTTCCTCAGCTGCCATAAAAAGTACATCTTCTGTTTTGCTCTCTTGATGAGAGAGCTGACGTTCAGCTCCTACTTGAGGTCCTGGTGATGGTGATCCACAGGTAGCAGAAGGACTCTACAATGGCAACTGGGGAGTCACACAGGACTGGGTTCTTTCTGAAGTCAACAACCATCTCCACTTTCTTGAGGGTGTTGAGCTCCAGCTTGTTCTGTTTGCACCTGGACATGTTTTTACGGAGTTTTTTTTGGTGAAAAGTGCCTGAAAGTGCCATATTTGTGGCACTCTTGGCTTACCATAAGTGGGCGGGGTTTTGTCACTGATCTGATGCCATATTTTTGGGGTGGGAACGTTGAAACCGGAGGTGTTTTTGGGTTATGGCTCATGGTCTGTTTCCTGCAGTCATCAAGCGGAGAACTGCAGCCCTTTGCAATAAACAGCCAGTTAAACCTTTGTGAGTTGGTTTTGTCCCAAGTGGAATCTTTTACATCCCGTCCGAGTCCACACTATGTTGATATTTGGTGTCTGCAGTAAGTCTAAATTAAAGTGTTGATATATAAAAAGTTGGTGCTGACTTCTACTTCACTGATCTGACTCTTTATGTGTGTGTGTGTGTGTGTGTGTGTGTGTGTGTGTGTGTGTGTGTGTGTGTGTGTGTGTGTGTGTGTGTGTGTGTGTGTGTGTGTGTGTGTGTGTGTGTGCATGCGCAGGAGTCTGTAGAGGACATGGGTTTGTTTGAGGATGTGTGTGGGGCCACCACTGCACCTGAACAGGTACGTAACAGTACCACCTAGTGGTGGTGGCTTCAGTAATGGCGACAGTTGAAGTCAATTTCTGATATGTTTCCCTCTGCTCTGTTGTTTACTGTCTTCCGGTTCATCTTTTCACTCAGAGCAAAAATTGTTTTATCATTCATTCATTCTCTGTCACTTATCTGAGTCTGGGTCATGCTAACAGCAGACCAAGCAGCTCATTCCACACTTCCCTATCCTCAGACAAGTCCTCTAACACATTCAGAGGGACATTACCAAGCCAGCTGGGAGATACAGTCTTTCCAGTGTGACCTGGGTCTTCCCCAGTGTCTCCTAAAGCGTTGAGATCAACGTCAGGTTCGGTTTTGTTTAGTTCGTCTTTCGTCCCTCTTGCGCTCTTGGTTCGCAGGCTGTTCGGTAATAAAACTCATTCATCCACCTTTTCTGAACGATTTGTGACTTTTTTCCTTTTGTTCAGGAATCATCGTATGCTGTGTGACTGGGCCATTAGTCGTTGCACAAAGTGGTTGCACTTAGTCGGTTAAGTTTTTGGCCTGGTACAGAGGAGACTAATCTTATTTTAGTTGACAAAACTTCAGTGTCTTACCTCAAAAAAGGTGGCTATCATGCACCACCTATTGATGGAAGAGGGAAGGAAGGAAAGACTTGTGGTGGGAGCAGATGTTCCAGGAACAGAATAATCCATTGGAGATGTTTACGGACACCGAGGTCAGGAGCGCTTCTCCTCTGCTGTGGCGGACTCGTCCAGGTTGGTAGCAGATGGACCAACCCGGAATTAAACAAAACTGTCGAACAATGGAGGCATTTCTCGCAAAGCTGCTATGATTGTGAAAATTATTGACTATTGTAAGACGGCTAATCTACACGTTTAGCCGTCAATTTAATAAATTTAATTTGTTTCATTTATATAGCACCAAATCACAACAAAGTTGCCTCAAGGCGCTTCACACAAGTAAGGTCTAACATTACTAACCCCCAGAGCAAGAACACAGGCGACAGTGGTAAGAAAAAACTCCCTCTGATGATTTGAGGAAGAAACCTCAAGCAGACCAGAATCAAGGGGTGACCCTCTGCTTGGGCCATGATACAGACACAATTGACAAAACAGTTTGCAACCACAATTCCAGTGAAGTAGGGACGTTGTGTAAAATGTAAATTAAAAACTGATAAACTTTATTGTTTTTGTGCAAATATTTGCTCATTTTGAAATGGATGCCTGCAACACGTTTCAAAAAAGCTGGGACGGGGCAACAAAAGACTGGGAAAGTTGATGAATGTTCAAAGAACACCTGTTTGGAAACAGGTGAGTGTCATGATTGGGTATAAAAGGAGCATCCCCAAAAGTCTCAGCTGTTCACAAGCAAAGATGGGGTGAGGATCACCACTTTGTGAACAACTGTGTGAAAAAATAGTCCAACAGTTTAAGAACAATGTTTCTCAACGTTCAGTTGCAAGGAATTTAGGGATTCTATCATCTACAGTCCATAATGTAATCAGAAGATTCAGAGAATCTGAAGAACTTTCTACACGTAAGCGGCAAGGTCAAAAACCAACATTGAATGCCCGTGACCTTTGATCCCTCAGACGGCACTGCATTAAAAATCGACAGGATCTTACCGTGTGGCCTCAGGAACACTTCATAAAACCATTGTCAGTTAACACAGTTCATCGCTACATCTACAAGTGCAAGTTAAAACTCTACCATGCAAAGTGAAAGCCAAACATCAACAACATCTGGAAACACCGCCGCCTTCTCTGGGCCCGAGCTCATTTGAAATGGACAGACGCAAAGTGGAAAAGTGTGCTGTGGTCTGATGAGTCCACATTTTGTTTTTTGGAAATCATGGACATCATGTCCTCTGGACAAAAGATGAAAAAGACCATCCAGATTGTTACCAGTGCAAAGTTCAAAAGCCAGCATCTGTGATGGTATGGGGGTGTGTTAGTGCCCATGGCATGGACAACTTACACATCTGTGATGGTTTGGGGGTGTGTTAGTGCCCATGGCATGGACAACTTACACATCTGTGATGGCACCATCAATGCTGAAAGGTACATCCAGGTTTTGGAGCAACACATGCTGCCATCCAGCAACGTCTTTTTCAGGGACGTCCCTGTTTATTTCAGCAAGACAATGCCAAACCACATTCTGCACGTGTTACAACAGCGTGGCTTCGTAGTAAAAGAGTGCGGGTAGTAGACTGGTCTGCCTGCAGTCCAGACCTGTCGCCCTTTGAAAATGTGTGGTGCATTATGAAGCACAAAATACGACAACGGTGACCCCGGACTGTTGAAGAACTGAAGTCGTACATCCAGCAAGAATGGGAAAGAATTCCACCTACAAAGCTTCAACAATTAGTGTCCTCAGTTCCCAAACGCTTATTGAGTGTTGTTAGAAGGAAAGGTGATGTAACACAGTGGGAAACATACCACTGTCCCAGCTTTTTAGAAACGTGTTACAGGCATCCATTTCAAAATGAGCAAATATTTAAACAAAAACAATAAAGTTTATCCTTTTGGACATTAAATATCTTGTCTTTGTGGTGTATTCAATTGAATATAGGTTGAAGAGGATTTGAAAATTATTGTATTCTGTTTTTATATACATTTTACAAAATTGTACAAAACATACATACATTGTACAAAACGAATATACAGGAAATTTTGTCAGTGCACAGGATGGGAGGGTTGCAGAAGAAGACACTGCTCCCATCTCTGGATGGTGCTGCACCTCAAACAGAGAGGAAAAACAGAATCAAGCAGCAGAAAGACAAGAAATACAGTATAATTTGTCAGCATTAAGCAAAAGGGAAAAAAACAAAAACAGAAGAAATACTAAAGTGATCGTCGGCTACTAGCTCTAAGCTTCACTAAAAGACCCAGACTTTAGATAATGTTGAGGCCGCGGCACGTTCCGTTTCCTAACAAAATTAATTTAAACGAGTGAAAAGCATAGTAACATATAATGTCAGTATGCTAGCCATACAAAAGGGAAAATAAGTGCATTTTAAGTCTGGACTTGAAATTCTCTACAGAATCTGACTGTTTTATTGATGCAGGGAGATCATTCCACAGAACAGGGGCACGATAAGAGAAAGCTCTGTGACCCGCAGACTTTTTATTCACCCTACGGACACAAAGTAGTCCTGCACCCTGAGAATACAAGAGTCCAGGCTGGTACGTAGGGTTTAATTAGGTCAGCTAGGTAGGGAGGTGCCAGTCCATGAAGGATTTTAGACTAGTAGCAGAACCTTAAAATCTGATCTCACAGGGACAGGAAGTCAGTGAAGAGACGCCGAACTTTCTGCTTTCTGCTTCCTGTCAAAAGTCTGGCAGCAGCATTTTGGACCAGTTGGAGAGCCCTAATGTTGGACTGCAGTAAACCAGAAAATAGAACATTGCAGTAGTCCAATCTTGAAGAGACAAACGCATAGATCAGGGTCATTTCTGATACTTGTATCCACAACCGTGTTCTTTTATGAAGTTCACGAATGGAGGTGGGGATCAGAGTGTAAACTGACTGTCTTGTGGCTCAGCTCCTTCTTCACCACGACAGTCTGGTACAGCGTCCGTGAAACATGAGGCACAGCCGCAGTCCATCTCTCAATCTCATGCTCCAACTTACCCCCACTCAAGAGCAAGAACCCAAGATACTTGAACAACAAATGAATTTATTTGCAATAATATGCTGATAAAATCCTCAACTCCTGAATGAAAAGATAAACTGCAAAACATCTAAAAATAGTGACTAGGTTGACAAATGTTAGTTCTTAAGGCCTTAAGAGTTCTGACTCATGATGATCAGTTGCTGAACTGCAGCAGTTCAGCAACTGAACTGCTACCAGAACTAGAGGGAACGTTGACAGGGTGAATGTCAGTTGGTGTTTCCAGCATGTTTGTGTGTCTGCAGTCCCAATGTCAGGCTGTCCAGGACGTGGAAAAGGCGGTGTCTCTGTTTGAGGGCACAGGACGGATCTCTGCCACCGTCATGGAGGCCAGG
The DNA here is from genome assembly GCF_902500255.1 of Thalassophryne amazonica. NCBI lineage: Eukaryota > Metazoa > Chordata > Actinopteri > Batrachoidiformes > Batrachoididae > Thalassophryne > Thalassophryne amazonica. The sequence goes on from NC_047110.1 coordinate 997,488, forward strand.
TACTCTTCCACCCTTGAACATGAAGGTTCTTAGTCTCTGGACCTTTCACCACTCATCTGTGTGTTACTATATACTACCTCACTTGGACTGGTTTTGATGTTGGGTTTATGTGTATAAAATGGATCTGTGCTGAGATATTGACAGATGATTCTCTGCTCACAGTATTTTCCGGAGACCGTACTTCCTGACACAGTTCCTGCCTGCTCTACTGACACCGAGAGTCGTGAGTATCTTCACCTCACCATTTACCTTTATGGCTGTGAATCACCGAGGCAGGATGTCAAAAAACATTCATACCAGGGCCCAAAGTCCAAGGGATCAGGCTGGACTCACAAGACCAAGTAAGACAGCAAAAAGTCGGTAACTAGAAAACACCGACGCTTTAGCAGCAGTGGAACGCCAAAATTTAAGTCCCGTTTCTGTTGTTTATAAATTAATAAAATATCAAATGACAAGGATCTATTTTAGCCGTTATATAAAACAAATAATGAATGTTTTTACATTCTTTCAGTGGAACGAATATTTAATTTGGTGAAAGCTGGAACAAACCATTCAACTCTGCTTCACCTCGTTGAATGGTTTGTTCCAGCTTTCACCTCATGAAATATTTGTACCATTGAACTCATAAACATTCATTATTTGTATAGTGATCACCTTTGTATGCATTTGATCAAGTGATGAAAGAATAGTTTGTCAAACAGTAAAATGGAAAACAGCACAACCGTGTGCACAAAGTAAAGGGACGGCTGTGTTTTACGTGCGTTATGATGTGCACAGATGCACATATTCATGCCACTTTTTTAAGGGCTCCATTACAGCACTGTCTTTAATTATGGTGAAAAAAGTGCCACAATTGAGGAAACCAGACCAACTTCACAAGTATTTTTCCTGTTTTCCTGTTGTAATGACGCGGAAACAGTGATTATTAACAAAATGCTCCTTGTCGCTTGCAGTGGAAGATGGTGTTAAGTTTCACACCGATCCCTGGGTGTTACGAAACAAAAAGAACCGCTTTAGATCAGAGCCCCTCTGCCTGCATTTCCGATGTTTGCCACCAGGTGGCTTTTTGTTTTTTGTTCACAAAATTTGTTAAGTTTCACTCAATTATCAGTGGTAAATATTATTGGAGCCACTCCAGAAACACAAAAATACTCCAAGTTTAAGTGGAGCACGTAAACAAACCAATAGACAGACCAACATAGTCTTGTCAAAGTGACTTCGACAAGACTGATAAAATGTGAACGTCAAGTATCGTAAGCAATGGGACCAGGCATTCATCTGATGGGGGGGGGATGTTGACAGAGCAGTGCATTCTGGGTAGATTTTTTTTCTTTTCTTATATGCTGTCTGGAGAATTAAATAATTTCAGCTTTAAATCACCGTCCTCGTTAAGTGTATCATTGCTTTTAATGTTGTAATCACAACACAGTATTTAATAAAATGGGAATTTGTCTGTTTCATGTCAAATTGATCATGATTGGACTCATCATGTCCTGGTACCACCAACTGAGAAAACTTCTTGCACCAGTGAAAACGTTAGTCTGGAGTCCTGCCAGGACATCAGAACTGTCCTACAGTTTATGGGTGTTTCCTTCTTCCTGGTTTGTTCTGGGGTTTCTCTGATCTTGTACGTGATGTGTACGTGTTCCTGGATGGTGCCTTTTAGCCAACTTCACGCTGCAGATATCTGTTCTGTTTTACTGATGGTTTGGTTGAATAGGGATTTATCAATTTTGTAACTACCAGGGAATATTGTTTCACACCGATCCTAGTTTATACTTAATCCTGTAAATTTTATTTTAAAACTGCATTTTGTGTTTATTTGGGGTGGTTTTGTATTGTGTCTCTACCTCACTTCTCCACAACTTCCTGTTGTCATCCCCTCACACTTCCCCCAATTCCCTCACAATTCAATGACACTTTGTTTCATTTACAGCTGCCTGTGAAAGCCGATGCTCGGATGACTTTTATAGAAGTTCTGAAAAAGTGAGTAGTTGGACACTGCTTACTCACAGCTAACGTAACCCTTCGGACTAGTCACAGCTAATGTAACCCGTCGGGATACTGCCTAGTCACAGCTAACGTAACCCGTCGGACACTGCCTACTCGCAGCTAACGTAACCTGTCGGATACTGCCTACTCGCAGCTAACGTAACCTGTCGGATACTGCCTAGTCACAGCTAACGTAACCTGTCGGATACTGCCTAGTCACAGCTAACGTAACCTGTCAGATACTGCCTACTCGCAGCTAACGTAACCCTTTGGATACTGCCTAGTCGCAGCTAACGTAACCCTTTGGATACTGCCTAGTCACAGCTAACGTAACCTGTCGGATACTGCCTAGTCACAGCTAACGTAACCTGTCGGATACTGCCTAGTCACAGCTAACGTAACCTGTCGGATACTGCCTAGTCACAGCTAACGTAACCTGTCGGATACTGCCTACTCGCAGCTAACGTAACCTGTCGGATACTGCCTAGTCACAGCTAACGTAACCCGTCGGACACTGCCTACTCGCAGCTAACGTAACCTGTCAGATACTGCCTACTCGCAGCTAACGTAACCCTTTGGATACTGCCTAGTCGCAGCTAACGTAACCCGTCGGACACTGCCTGCTCGATGCTAACGTAACCCGTCGGACACTGCCTACTCGCAGCTAACGTAACCTGTCGGATACTGCCTACTCGCAGCTAACGTAACCCTTCGGACACTGCCTACTCGCAGCTAACGTAACCCTTCGGACACTGCCTACTCACAGCTAACGTAACCCGTCGGACACTGCCTACTCGCAGCTAACGTAACCCTTCGGACACTGCCTACTCGCAGCTAACGTAACCCTTCGGACACTGCCTACTCACAGCTAACGTAACCCGTCGGACACTGCCTACTCGCAGCTAACGTAACCTGTCGGATACTGCCTACTCGCAGCTAACGTAACCCTTCGGATACTGCCTAGTCACAGCTAACGTAACCCGTCGGACACTGCCTACTCGCAGCTAACGTAACCCTTCGGACACTGCCTACTCGCAGCTAACGTAACCCTTCGGACACTGCCTACTCGCAGCTAACGTAACCCTTCGGACACTGCCTACTCGCAGCTAACGTAACCCGTTGGACACTGCCTGCTCGATGCTAACGTAACCCTTCGGACACTGCCTGCTCGATGCTAACGTAACCCTTCGGACACTGCCTGCTCGCAGCTAACGTAACCCTTCGGACACTGCCTGCTCGCAGCTAACGTAACCCGTTGGACACTGCCTGCTCGATGCTAACGTAACCCTTCGGACACTGCCTGCTCGCAGCTAACGTAACCCGTTGGATATTGCTGTGTCATAGCTAACGTAACCCAGATCATGTCTTTGATAATGGCTATTTAGGTGAATTTTGAGATTGTGATATTTTATGAAGAGTTTTGTGTGTGTGTGTGCGCGTGTGCTTTCAGTGCTGATAAGATTCCTGCGGCTCAGTTTTCATCCTACGTGGAGTCCTGCCAGCGACAGCGACACAGTGAGTATCAGTGAGACAAACACGTTTGTGTCCTTCACTGCGATCATCACAAACGCATCAAACACTTTGTTGTTGTAGGTTTTATGTATTTTGGTGGAAAAAGCAGGAAAACCAAACAGCAGACACACGATCCAAATGAGGTCTTTTTTCCCCGACTTTAAGATTCAGGGAGTGGGTGTCAACGGGTGGACAGCGCTAAGCGTGATGGATTCATCTCTGTAGTCACTTTTTGTGATTTACCTCCAAGCTGTTGATCAGCTGAACCCTTTTTTATTATAATAATTTTTTTTATAAATTGGCTGTATGAGCTGTATGTGGTGTGTGCTCCCCTTTCACTGGCTGATTTTAGGTGTTGTTTATCTGTACGCAGAGCCTTAAGTTTCTCAACAGAGCAGTTAAATGGACTGCATTTATATAGTGCTTTTCCATCTGCATCAGACATTCAAAGCGCTTTACAATAATGCCTCACATTCACCCTGATGTCAGGCTGCTCCCATGCAAGACACCCACTACACACTGGGAGCAACTAGGGGATTAAGGACCTTGCCCAAGGCCCCTTAGTGATTTTCTGGCCAGGCTGGGATTTGAACCGAGGATCCTCTGGTCTCAAGCCCAACCCTTAACCACTAGACCATCACCTCCCCTAATAGTTGCTGTGATGATTAGGTGGGTCGGTGCAGGTGGATGATTTACTTTTAGCAACAGGTTTGGATGATGTCAAAGTTTGCATCTCCACGCTGTTGTCTGTGACAAAGAGGGTTAGTGAACATGATGTCACTCTGGCATTTGTGCTCGGTCTCTGCAGCATTCCCACTACTTGTGATAATTGTGGGTACCTGACCCCAATGGTCATGAAAACTAGGGAGTACAGTGGTTATTTTGGGAACAAAAAACAATCTCAAATTACTAAAAATGTAAACTTTTCTCTGATTTACATCTCCACACCTGATAACCTGATGTCATTTTTATGGTTTGTTCTTTTTAGAAGGTAAAAGATGCACAGCTACGACAGCAGGTAGTGTGAGTACAGTGACTGGAGTATCAGCGTATATTTTGAACATGTCCAGAATACACTCTGTGAGTGATTTTTCACCCCACGCCGTATCGTCAATGCCCTTTTTTCAGTGACACTTGAGCAAATTTGTCTACAATGGATCAGTTTTGTGCAGGACTTTCACTTTTTGAATGGAATGACTGAAATAAATCCACTTTTTCGTGATATTCTAATTATATGATCAGCACCTGTATGTATGTTTTGGGCTGCATCTAGTTCTGTTAACCTTATATTTCTTTTTCAAATTCTCCCATTTTTTGGATCCAGTCCTATTTCCTTTAGAAATTTCCTTGACAAATGATATCAGTCTGTCAGGACGTCAGGTTATGTGTTACACATGTACATGTGTGTGTAGATATTTTACAACTTACTCCCATTGATGAAACTTCTCATTTTCTGCCTGATTTTCTTATTAGGGGTCGAGTGTGTTCAGGGCTCCTGTTTGTTTACTAAATACACACACGTGTTACAGACCTTGAAATCCAACAGCAGGGGGCGCTATTATCCAAAGATTTATGAACATACAAATTAACCTGCTTATTCTTTATCATGATTTTCTCTATTGTGAGATATAAAAGTGTGTTATCTTAGCGTTCGTGTGTATGTGTATTATAACGCCTCAGTGCACGAGCGAAGTTACGATATTCTTCAGAACGACAATATACGCAACATGCATCCAGCAGCAGACACACTGCTGTCATAGACAACTGCCTATAAGGTTTTTTGGCAAGTTATAACTTTCTAAACAGCGTAATTTGTAATGAAAGCCGCTTCATTTGTGCGGCTCTGGGCGCCATGTTTGTTTCTATGGAAACAGCGGTAAGCTCCTCATACCCCTCCAAATGGAGTGTGCATCCAGATTCACTCCATTTAGAGGGGTTTGAAGCCCTTCAACTACCCCTCCGCCTTGCTCCTAAAAGAGAATTGAGACACCCCTCTGTCTCTCGTGCCCACGCAAAGCAGAGGGGACGGGGTAAGGGGAAGGGCCGAGGGGTAGAATTGAGATTCAGCCTAAGTTTCCAGAAGACACATAGGACACATTAGCCTAGATTTCAGCTGTGTTCTTGTATGAAGCTCGAACCTGGAGAGGTGCAGATACCCTCTGAAAAGAAAGGGAATGAAAGCCAGGAGGAGAAAGACTGTGGAATTGTACAGTTACAAGGAGTAGAGGTGGTGAAAGTAGATGAGTATAACCCTCTGGAGTCCAGGGTATATAATTGGCCGTTTTGACTTTTTGGTTTTACCTTTATAATTTACCTTTAAAAAGTGTTTACCTGGCCTTGTTTGGTGTCATTTTTTTTTCAACACAATCTCACCTGTGTGACCTTACAGTTTTTCATTCATTCTGACCGACTGTGTTAACACAGTGAACCTAAAATCACACAAAAAACATAAAATCCGAGTAGAAAAAAGTTTGTTTTTTTATTGTGAAAACCACAAACTTGTTTAACGAACCATTTTCATAACTTCAAATGTAAATATAAATTGTAAATTTCAAAAACATCTGTACAAATGTAACAAAAAAGTTAAATACAACTATTTACATAAATGCAGGAAATGCTTCAGGCTTGGTTTTTTTTTTGTTTTGTTTTTTTTTTTGGGACAATTATTTACAAAAAAAAGTCAGATTTTACAATGAAATTTAGAATTTCAAAAACGTCCAAATATAGTGCAGGAAATGCTAATGCTAAACTATTTAGAAAACAATCAGATGTCAAAATAAGATCCATCCATCCATTTTCTTCCGCTTTATCCAGAGTCGGGTCGCGGGGCCAGCAGCTCAAGCAAAGCCGCCCAGACCTCCCGATCCACACACACCTCCCCCAGCTCCTAAACTATGTGTGAAATAGTCAGATATCACAATAAGATTTAGAATGTAAATATAAAATGTACATTTCAAAAACATATAGTGTAGGAAATGCTATTGTTAAACTATTTAGAAAATAATCAGATGTCAAAATAATGGCCCAGTCACATGGCACACAACGATTCCTGAATGAAGGGAAAAAAGTAAAAAATGTCAGTTTGTTGAGAAAAGGTGGATGAAAGAGCATTATCACTGAACAGCCTACGACGCAAGAGAGCAAAAGACAAAAAGGAAACTAAACAAACCGAAGCTAACGATCTCAACGCTTGAAATGAAACGCGCCTGGAGCCACAGCTGGAGCAGTGTGTGTCTGCGTCTCTGAGTTCCAGGACTCGGCGCTGGGATGGAGCTCATAGCCCCTGAGTCCTGGAGAAACTGCAAACAGAACCTGTGGAGATCTGTGTGCATGTCAGTGGACCACCTGCCCTGGTTCCTCGTCCAGAACAAAAGAGGGATCATCTCCATCATCATCAGAACCCACACTGTCTGTCGACAAGCTGCGCGCTCCGTCTTACTCCAATTAAAACAAAAAAAAAACTCTCTCTGGTGTTCCGTGGTCACTGCTGTATCACTGTATTATGTTCTAAGCCATATATATTGATTTATAACAGAAAACTGTCAAAGGGGAGAATAAATATGTGTAAAGATGATTGAATATATCAGAGCAGTAAATTGATCAGTGCGTGTGAACGCGCATTGACTCACATGTGCGGTTATTTCCACCAGCTGCAGCTGATCCACAATGTGAATTCTGCCACATGTACAGAAGGGCTGGATTGTCATTCATATGCTCATATTGTTATATTTAATAATAATAAGCGCACGCAGCAGCTCCTGCTGCCGCTGACACTCCGTTCAAGTACCGTCGGAAATTACACAACTTTTTTGTTGTTTCAAATTCAGCAGTTGCTTGTGGCAAAATAATTAATTGTACGTGTATCCACACAAAAGATTAATTCTGGCTTATATAAGGTGCCTGAGCCCAGTGAAGCTGACCCCCCACCCAGATAAAAAAAAAAATCCAAGCAAGCAGGCTGAGTTTGCTGTTGTGAAAGTGTAGGAACACGGACCCACAACAGGGGGCGTAAATCAACGGGCAATGGATAAGCCAAAACAGTAACAATTTAATGTTATGACGTGCACAACGGAATACAGACAAAACAGGTTTGGAAAAACAGTCAATTATACGTTGAGTGACGTGTGGGCAGGCTCGAGGATAGGAGACGTCCGTCCAGAAACGAGCCGGATCCCACACGGCTTCCACCACCAACAGATCTGAAGAACACCGGAGCCGCTAAGTCCTGGGTCCCCAGGTGGCCACCGTTTCCAGCTGTCAGACCTAGTACTGCTGGCAGAGAGAACAGAAACAGTGCAGGTGAGTGTGAGTTCACACACTCAGTAATCCTTCAGTCTGTGTTCCATAAAGAGGGAGAACCTCCACCTCCAATAACACACTCGTACAGCTCCTGTGAAACCACTTATCTGGTTGGGGTGTGAGGCGAAGCCGTCGCAGTCCACACCAAACGCCAATACAGCAGATAAGGACACCGTCACAGGAAAACGGCTGTAAATGAGATCAGGCTATTATTTGTTGTAGATACAGCAGAGAAATTACCTTTAGGGTAGCTGATTTCTCGGCGGGGAGGTGGAGTTGCAGTCCGGCCTTTATGGTGATGGTGATGAGTAGTGGATGAGTGACAGCTGGTACTGATGATGAGTGACAGCTGTCACTCCCGGTCGCTCCGACGCCCTCTCGTGCTTGAAGCCCGCACTTCAAGCAGGGCGCCATCTTATGGTGGTGGGCCAGCAGTGCCTCCTCTTCAGTGGCCCACACAACATTTGCCCTGTAATTTCCAATGGTACATGAACGCAGCAGCAGCCTCAGCACTCACAAACGACTTCTGCACTGTGTGAAAACATTCAGCTGGTCGAATGAAGTTAAACTGAACAATAACGTTACAAAAACTAAAGAAATGATTAAAAAAACGTCAAGAACGACAGCAAAACTAAACACGGACGAATTGAGGTTTTCATTGCCCTTCATTCAAATTTTTCAACAGTTTAAAAATCCTGATGAAGCGCCAGCTGCAGGAACGAAGCTGAGCGAAGGTTAAACGATGCCAACGAAAGTCAACGAAAAGTCCAGATTTCTTGTTTCGTTTGGGCTTCGTTGCCCTTCGTTAATTGCCATGTGAATTTACCATAGGATTTAGGGTGTAAATATAAAATGTGCATTTCAAAAACATATAGTGTAGGACATGCTAATGCTAAACTATTTAGAAAACAATCATGTCAAAATAAGATTTAGAATGTAAATATCAATGGTAAATTTCAAAAACATATGTACAGTGTAGTGCAGGACATGCTAAACTATTTGTGCCACTCAAAAAAAAACAAAAAACAATTCCTGTCCAGCACAACACAGAGGGGCACATCGCAAGCCTGACACTTCCACAGTGTGTCACTCCTCTTGTTGTCCACCTGAAGGCGCCGTTGGCACCTCAATCTCCTTTTGTGGCTTTTTGGTGAGGATCTGTGCCTGTCACAGTTGTCACAGGAATGTGGTTCTGACTCCTGTTCTGTGGGACACTTGTTTTGTCTATCCCTCACAGTTGACACACCAGCTCCACCATAAAGTCCTTGTGTGTCATGGCTGTACTTGCTTGACACTGCTGATCTCACGCTACAAGATGAATGCATTTGTGGTTGCAGTGTCAAGGAAGTGCAGCAACACTGTCCTGTACCAGCGTGCAGTTTTCTGATGGGTGGAGTAGTACTGGGTGAGCTGGTCAGATAGGTCGACTCCACCCATGTTTTTATTATAAGCCAACACTGGGGTAGGACAGGGAATGTCTTTTACCGTCCAGCGTCCATCCTTCACATTCTTCACCCTTCTCCACACTGTCTCACCTGAAAATGCATGATGGATGGTGGAGCACACAGACACCTCCCCTGTGTCCATCCACTTGACAAACACCAGAGGCCCCTCTCTTATCCATCTTATAGATCCTCTTTCAGATTTTTTTGCATTTGCCCTCCTTCTGGGGCATCCTCGTCTGTTCTACCTGTATGTGCCACATGTCCCAAACTTCATGTTAGCCAGGTCCATGAACAGTTTGGGACTTGTGTAAAAATTGTCCATGTAAATGTGGTACCCAGTACCACGAGAGGATGGCTGGATCAGGTTCATGACCACATCGTACGACAGCCCGTGCTCACTTGTGGTCACAGTCTTGCCAGTGTAAATGGTGAACTTGAGTTTGTAACCATTACTTGAAACAGCCAACACAAAAGTTTCATGCCCCATTTTGTTGGCTTGTCCTTCAAATATTGAGTCATTCCAGTTTTTGCCGTCGTTGCCATCATCCTTTCATCTACTGCCAGCTCCCTCCTCGGGTGGTAATAAGCCTGGCAGGCACTGAGGATGTCATCATAAAGAGGACTGACTTGAAACAGTTTGTCATGACCTGCTGCTCCTTTTTATCTATCATTTTCTACATCCTCATCTGGATCACTTAGGTGGATGTTTCATTATATCAAATAATTAGGTGGCTGTTCCAGAATATCTAAATATGTCTCTGGACATTACTTTTGCTGGAAAGGACACAGACAAAATAGGACTTTGTTTCCAGTAGTCCTAGAGACTTGGCAGTGACACAAACGACATGTATATCAGAAGTGCAAAAAGTTTGTATAGCTCCTCCATTTCAATGTCTGTCCAGTTCTGTTTTTTCCCTAATGCCTTGTTTTTTCAGCAGTTTTATTGGTGTTGGCACAAATTGTTCTAATTGTGTCAGTGGCAAAAAAACAAAGAAACAAAACAAGAAAAAGGTGTTTTGGACTTTGGTTGGAAAGTGTATCAACGTGGACTCCTGGTGATCTCCGAGGCTGAAATCTGCTTACTGCTTTACCGGTGTCTGCATCCTCCTCCATGTTCCAGCAGTCAGAAGCGTGTGCTCCGGCCCCCTCTTCAGATCTCCGTGCGCACATTGGTGGATCCACCTGCTTTGGTTGCTCCTCGAGAACACAAGAGGGATCATCTCTTTCATGACCAGAATGCTCACTGTCTGTTTCAGATGCTGACAATGCGCTGCACACTCTGTCTTCCTCCAGTTCAAAAAATAACTGAAGTGCTTGCTCCACATTCCTAAAACACCTCATTTTTACAAAAAAAAGAACCCAAACAACAACAAAACACTGTCCACACATGCTTTCCACGAGTAACAAAGAGAAAATGCAAACACAGTCAGATCCACGTGGGGTGGGTGGGCTGTGATCAAACACACATGGGGTTAGTGACTTCTGATTGGTGGAAAATTTCAAGAGCCAACCAGTGAGGAAGGAGTCATATTTCTTTCCACCGCTGTTGCTTCTGCAGTAGAGAAAGAAATGATCCTTTTGGCTGCGTGTGTGTATATAAACATGCAGTGAAAAATGACAGTAGTATTCTTGAAAACGCATGGCGTAAAAATACTCATAAGTCAAGTTATACTAGGCCTATTAAAAAAAACATAAAAAGTGCTTTGAAGGTTGAAGTCTCCACATTCAACACGCATTTAAAGGAAGCCTCAGAGTGCAGCAGATTGTGTGTATGTCCGCTTAATTATGTCATGTGACACACGTCAATCGACTCCAAAGGGTTAAATACTTGGGGTCAACTGTCCAAAGTAATGGAGAGTGTGGCAGAGAGGTGAAGAAGAGAGTGCAGGCAGGGTGGAGAAAGGTGGCAGGAGGGATTTGTGACTGAAGAATATCAGCAAGAGTGAAGGAGAAAGTGTTTTTGAACTTGAACTTGAGCTTATTTATTTGGCACACAATTCGTCAATAACAAAGACTGATATACAAGACAATTCCACAGTGACATGTGTGACCAAAAAGGTGTGAGCAGAAGCAAGGTTTATAAATGCCCACCCCTTATATCCATACATACATACATATATACACATTACCTACCCCCAAAGCAAGCACACAGGCGACAGTGGTAAAGAAAAACTCCCTCTGATGTATTGAGGAAGAAACCTCAAGCAGACCAGACTCTAAGGGGTGACCCTCTGCTTAGGCCATGCTACAAATACATTTAACAACACAAACTCAAATCCCATTATCATAAACATATCAAGTGAACACCGTGTCTTCTTCTACATACATATACAGTTTACACACACCAACATACACCTTCACATACATACATAATTACACACACACATACATATATATACACATATACAACCCCTGGCAATAATGATGGAATCACCGGCCTCGGAGGATGTTCAGTCAGTTGTTTAATTTTGTAGACAAAAAAGCAGATCACAGACATGACACAAAACTAAAGTCATTTCAAATGGCAACTTTCTGGCTTTAAGAAACACTATAAGAAATCAGGAAAAAAATTGTGGCAGTCAGTAACTGTTACTTTTTTAGACCAAGCAGAGGGAAAAAATATGGAATCACTCAATTCTGAGGAATAAATTATGGAATCATGAAAAACAAAAGAACGCTCCAACACATCACTAGTATTTTGTTGCACCACCTCTGACTTTTATAACAGCTTGCAGTCTGTGAGGCATGGACTTAATGAGTGACAAACAGTACTCTTCATCAATCTGGCTCCAACTTTCTCTGATTGCTGTTGCCAGATCAGCTTTGCAGGTTGGAGCCTTGTCATGGACCATTTTCTTCAACTTCCACCAAAGATTTTCAATTGGATTAAGATCCGGACTATTTGCAGGCCATGACATTGACCCTATGTGTCTTTTTGCAAGGAATGTTTTCACAGTTTTTGCTCTATGGCAAGATGCATTATCATGTTGAAAAATGATTTCATCATCCCCAAACATCCTTTCAATTGATGGGATAAGAAAACTTGTGCATTTATTGATGATGTAATGACAGCCATCTCCCCAGTGCCTTTACCTGACATGCAGCCCCATATCATCAATGACTGTGGAAATGTACATGTTCTCTTCAGGCAGTCATCTTTATAAATCTCATTGGCACGGCACCAAACAAAAGTTCCAGCATCATCACCTTGCTCAATGCAGATTCGAGATTCATCACTGAATATGACTTTCATCCAGTCATCCACAGTCCACAATTGCTTTTCCTTAGCCCATTGTAACCTTGTTTTTTCTGTTTAGGTGTTAATGATGGCTTTCGTTTAGCTTTTCTGTATGTAAATCCCATTTCCTTTAGGCGGTTTCTTACAGTTTGGTCACAGACGTTGACTCCAGTTTCTTCCCATTCGTTCCCCATTTGTTTTGTTGTGCATTTTCGATTTTTGAGACATATTGCTTTAAGTTTTCTGTCTTGATGCTTTGATGTCTTCCTTGGTCTACCAGTATGTTTGCCTTTAACAACCTTCCCATGTTGTTTGTATTTGGTCCAGAGTTTAGACACAGCTGACTGTGAACAACCAACATCTTTTGCAACATTGCGTGATGATTTACCCTCCTTTAAGAGTTTGATAATCCTCTCCTTTGTTTCAATTGACATCTCTCATGTTGGAGCCATGATTCATGTCAGTCCATTTGGTGCAACAGCTCTCCAAGGTGTGATCACTCCTTTTTAGATGCAGACTAATGAGCAGATCTGATATGATGCAGGTGTTAGTTTTGGGGATGAAAATTTACAGGGTGATTCCATAATTTTTTCCTCAGAATTGAGTGATTCCATATTTTTTCCCTCTGCTTGGTCTAAAAAAGTAACCGTTACTGACTACCACAATTTTTTTTCCTGATTTCTTATAGTGTTTCTTAAAGCCAGAAAGTTGCCATTTGAAATTACTTTAGTTTTGTGTCATGTCTGTGATCTGCTTTTTTTCTACAAAATTAAACAACTGAATGAACATCCTCCGAGGCCGGTGATTCCATAATTTTTGCCAGGGGTTGTACATACACAAATGAATGTTACTGATTTCACAATTACAACTGACAACACAAAACTCACCGTACTTCATTAGATTCATATCTTGAATACATAATTTTTTTATACCGATTTTTAAACTGATTGATATTTGGACATCGTTTGAGGTCATCCGTCAGGTTATTCCATAATCTGGGCCACACATGGAGACACAGAAACCTTTCCTGGTCGTCCGAGCACCAGCAATTTTAAAATGATAGAAGCCCTGTAAATTATATTTTCCTTCTCTCTCAGTAAAATATTCTTGAATTCTAAATGGCACTTCTTTATTTTTCACTTTGTGCATTAATTGAACAGTCTTGAACAAAATCATATCATTACGTTTTAGTATTTGAGATTTAATGAACAGTGGGTTGGTGTGGTCTCGATAACCTGCATTATGAATTGTCCTTAATGCTCTTTTTTGAAGAATGAATAATGGTTGCAATGTAGTTTTGTAATTGTTGCCCCAAACGTCAGCACAATAAGTCAAGTAGGGTGCAACCAAAGAACAATAGAGAGTATGTAGTGCTCTGCAATCAAGAACATGCTTTACTTTATTTAATACTGCAATACTTTTTGATACCTTCATTTGAATATGCTGAATATGAGCTTTCCAATTAATTTTTCATCAATAATGACACCTAAAAACTTATTCTCTTTGACACGTTCTATGTTTACCCCATGTATATTTAACTGAATTTGTATGTCTTTTTTATAATTTCCAAATAACATCAATTTAGTTTTAGACAAATTTAATGATAATTTGTTAATATCAAACCATCTCTTTAACTTTAACATTTCTGTTCCTAAATCAGATAATAGTTGTTGCAGATTTTCCCCTGAGCAAAACAGGTTTGTGTCATCTGCAAACAGCACAGTTTTAATCATATCTGAGACTTTGCATAAATCATTAATGTATAAAATAAATAATTTTGGGCCCAACACAGAACCTTGTGGTAGCCCACAAACGATGTCCAGCTATGAAGAACAGTATTCCCCGAGTTTAACAAACTGCTTTCGGTTTTGTAAATAGCTTTTAATCCAACTCAGAGCAACTCCTCTGATCCCATACAGTTCCAACTTTTGAAATAGTATATTGTGATCAATTGTATCAAAAGCCTTTAAGTCAATAAATAAACCTGCAGCTATTACCCTTTGGTCCACATGTTTATTGATCTCTTCTATGGAATCTAGCAGTGCCAGTGTCGTGGACCTTTTTGCTCTGAAACCATGTTGACTTTCATCAAGCAAGTTGTGTCAATCTATAAATTTATCCAGTCTGCTGTTATAAAGTTTTTCCAGTATCTTTGAAAATTGTGACAGTAGAGACACAGGCCTGTAGTTAGTAAAAAGATGCTTGCTGCCAGATTTGAATAAAGGTATCACTTTTGCCACTTTCATACTGTTAGGAACAATCCCAGTTTGAAATTTGTTAAAAATATATGATAATGGTTTTGCAATTTCCGTAATTATTCGCTTTACTAAGAACATATGTACCTCATTATGATCCATTGACTTTTTACTTTTACATGTACTAACTATGTTAATAATTTCCCTTTCTTCTACTGGGCTGAGAAACATTGTGTGTGGATTTCTAGCAATTAACTGCTGATTTTCCCATGTACTGTGTGGGATTTCAGCTGCCAGATCTGGCCCAACATTAGCAAAAAATTTATTGAAACTATTCACTACTTGGCTCATGTTATATTCGTCTTTGTTGTCATAAGTAAAGTATGTTGGATAGTTATTTGATTTGAGTTTATTTGCTATAATACTATTCAATATTTTCCATGTTTCCTTTATATTGTTTTTATTATCGTTTAGTATTTTTCCAAAGTATGATTTTTTTACAGTTCCGCATAATAGTTGTTAGTTTATTTTTATAGCCCTTATATTTCACCTCTGCCTCTCTTGATTTACTTTTAATGAATTCTCTGTATAGCATATTTTTCTTTATACACACCTTTTGAAGACCTTTTTTATCCATGGGTTAGCTTTATAGTTATACTTTTTATTAAACTGTATAATTGGACAATTTTTGTTATATATATTGAGAAATCTGTTTTCAGATTCGGAATATGCTAAATTTGCATCTTGCTGATTGTAAATGGAATTCCAATCCTGTAAAAGTAAATCATTTTTTAAGGCAGTGATAGCTTCTTCAGATTGCAAGCGCTTGCAATATTGTTTTTTCTCAGAACGTTTTTTATTAAACTTCAAATCAGTTACTATAAAAATTGGTAGATGGTCACTAATATCATTAATTAATAAGCCACTTAGTGTTTTGGTATCTATCATTAGTAAATATATTATCAATGAGAGTAGCTGAATGTGAAGTGATTCTTGAAGGCCTAGTAATTTTTGGATATAGATTTAGACTGTACATAGTGTTAATGAAATCCTCAGTTACTTTATGCTGATGTGGGTTTAAGAGATCAATGTTTATATCTCCACAAACAAATACTCGCTTATTACCCATCTGTGAAAACATTTTCTCTGTCCAGTTTTGAAATTCTTCAGTTTTAGAGCCTGGAGCTCTATACATGCAGCTAATAATTATATTTTTGCCTTTTTCCATACCTGTTTCAATTGTGATGGATTCCAAAAGATTTTCCACAGCCACAGTCATTTGATTTTTAATTTTGTAGTTAAGCCTTTTGTCAACATACAAAGCCCCTCCTCCTCCTCTATTTCGTCTATTCAAATGATTAAATTCATAACCCTCCAGCTCATAATTTGTATCATCACCCTCTGTGAGCCATGTTTCTGTTATGGCAATTATACTGAATGGTTGACAAAATTGTTTTAAATAGTCTTTGATACTCCAAAAACTTTTGTACAGACTCCTGCTGTTAAAGTGGATTATTGACAATTTTCCCATCACTTTGCAGGTAGTATTGTTCTTCTGTGTAATACTGACAGTTACTATCTATGAAGGAAAAGAAATGATTGTCCGGATCTATCTCATATTCTGGATCCTGTTTATGATGCTCAGTATACTGAAAAGGTTGTAATTCCACATTCTCATAACCATGCATGATCTCAGTTATACTATTACTGTTCAGAAGCACTGATGAATGGTCTGTATGTTTGTCAGTCATTATGAAAGTTGGTTGCGTTCACTTACCATGTTTATTCATATTTTTCCAATTCCTCCATGCTTCTGATCAGCAACACTTTAGCTTCTTCTGGGGACCCGTTCAGTTTGATGAATACTTTACAGTTTGATGTCCATGTGTTTTGAATTTTTTGTTTTCTCAAGTTATCTTGCCTTTTTTTTTGCTATGTCTGCATTGTGTTTAGTGAGATGTTCATTTATGTAAACATTGGATCCTTTAAGTTTATATCCTTGTTTGAGCAGAGTTTTGTCTTTCCTGTTAATAAACCTCATGATGACTGTAGGTTTGTCGGATGAATTCTTCTTGGGTAACGGATGACATGCTTCAATAGTGTTTATATCCAGATTAATCCCCTTAGTTTGCAGAAAAGCAGGAACTTGTTGCTCTGTGGAGCGTTGGTCTTGTTCAAAGTCTACAAGACAGTAGTGAGACCAGCTATGGCTTAGAGTCGGTGGCGCTAACAAAAACACAGGAGGCAGAACTGAAGATTTTGAGATTCTCTTTGGGAATGACGAGGATGGACAGGACATATCAGAGGGACAGCTCAGGTGGAATGATTTAGAGACAAAATCAGAGAGGAGAGACTGGGATGATTTTGGCATGTGCAGAGGAGGGACCCATGGTATATAGGGAGAAGGATGCTGAGGATGGAGCCACCAGGCAGGTGGAGAAGAGGGAGACCAAAGAGGAGGTTTATGGATGTGCTGAGGGACGACATGCAGGTGGTTGGTGAGACAGAGGAAGATACAGAGGACAGGGTGAGATGGAAATGATTGATCTGCTGTGGTGCCCCCTAACGGGAACAGCCGAATCTCAATTCTACCCCTCGGCCCTTCCCCTTACCCCGTCCCCTGCACTTTGCGTGGGCACGAGAGACAGAGGGGTGTCTCAGTTCTCTTTTTGGAGCGAGGCCGAGGGGTAGGTGAAGGGCTTCAGACCCCTCTAAATGGAGTGAATCTGGATGCACACTCCATTTGGAGGGGTATGAGGAGCTTACCGCTGTCTCCATAGAAACAAACATGGCACCCAGAGCCACACAAATGCAGCGGCTTTCATTACAAATTAGGCTGTTTAGAAAGTTATAACTTGCCTAAAACCTTTACAGGCAGTTGTCTATGACAGCAATGTGTATGCTGCTGGATGCATGTTGCGTATATTGTCGTTCTGTTTGAGGTTCGATCAACAGATAAATTCTGTTGTCAAAGCTAGTTTTTTCCAACTTCGCCTTTTGGCTAAAATAAAGCACTTTCTCAGTAGACATTATCTTGAGACGCCATTCATGCTTCATCAGCTCCAGACTTGATTATTGTAATGACCTTTATTCGGGCATTAATCAGTTGTCTGTTGCACGTCTCCAGTTGGTGCAGAAAGCTGCTGCTCGTCTTTTAACAAACACTTTTAGACGTGAGCATATTACACCCATCCTGTACTCACTCCACTGGCTTCCAGTTCGTTTTAGAATTTATTTTAACATGTTAATGTTTGTTTTTAAAGCTATTTATGGCCTTGCACCTCCCTACTTGTCTGAAATTTTAACTTTGCGCACCTACAGTAGAACATTAAGGGCGTCTGGCCAGCTTTACTTAGATGTTCCAAGGTCAAGATGTAAACGCTGGGGTGATCATGCTTTCGCAGTAGCTGGCCCCAGACTGTGGAATGAGCTACCTCTTGAGTTACGTACTATTCCTGACCTAGCACTTTTTAAATCTAAGTTAAAGACTTATTTATTTAAACTGGCTTAACACTTAGTGGGGAGGTGACGTGTTCTGTTATTTTTATGTTCTTTTTTATGTGTTGTTTTAAAATTTTATTTTATATGTGTTTTGTGTTTTTAATGTTAAGCACTTTGGACACCAGTCGGTGCTGTAAAGCGCTTTATAAATAAATGTTGATTGATTGATTGGTTCTGAAGAATATCGTAACTTTGCTCGTGCACTGAGGCGTTATAATGCACATACACACAAACGCTACGATAAGACACTTTTATATCTCACAACGGAAAAAATCATGATAAAGGATAAGCTCGTCAATTTGTATGTTCATAAATCTTTGGATAATAGCGCCCCCTGCTGTTGGATTTCAAGGTCTGTAACACGTGTATATTTAGTAAACAAACAGGATCGACTCCTAATAAGAAAATCAGGCAGAAAATGAGAAGTTTCATCAATGGGAGTAAGTTGTAAAATATCTACACACACATGTACATGTGTAACACATAACCTGACGTCCTAACAGACAGATATCATTTGTCAAGGAAATTTCTAAAGGAAATAGGGCTGGATCCAAAAAATGGGAGAATTTGAAAAAGAAATATAAGGTTAACAGAACTAGATGCAGCCCAAAACACACATACAGGTGCTGGTCATATAATTAGAATATCACGAAAAAGTGGATTTATTTCAGTCATTCCATTCAAAAAGTCAAACTTGTATAATGTATACATTCATTCCACACAGACTGATATATTTCAAGTGTTTATTTATTTTAATTACTAATTAATTATTAATACTATTAATTAATTATTATTATTATAAATTACAAATTAATTACATTAATTATCATGACATGATTGCGATGCGTCGAAGAAATCTGTGACTTCTATTTCTTTGCATTTACACAGAAAGGAGAAAATAAAAAGAGCAAACAGGCTACTGCAACAAGTTGTGTTTCGGTTACCATGTTAACAAACAGTAAAGACGGCAGTTTGAGATGGGCAGTTTTTTTTTCTCCTAAGGCGGAGGGGTGTCTCAATTCATAGGGCTAGAGGCATACCCCTTAGCCTTACCCCTTGTTTTAAAGGGTAGGGGTAGCGCCAAGGGGAAGGGGTACAAAAGAGACTTGAGATTGGGGGCAAGTAACAACAATGGTTATGAATGTGTAAAATGTTGTTTTCAGGTAAAGCCGTGCATGTGGACAGCCCTGATGCTCCCGTGGAGGTCCTGGAAGTTCAGCTGCAGCAGTTCAGGGAGCTGGTCAGCGCTGGAAGTGATGGAGGTAGACAACAGGCAACAGGCTGGTCTGTGTGGGCGGAGGGTTTATTCACGGTGGTGTACACCTGAAGACTGGAACAAAAAAAAAACCTGACATACAGACCTCCGGGTCAACTTTCTCTGAGTATACAGATGACCTTTTGTTGTCCAGCACGGTCAGAGCTCTGTGTCTCTGTGAACATTACACACCTCTGTGGCCTGTGACTGCTTTCATAAAACCGACACAACAAGAGCATGATTTTAAAAATGGAGAAAGGAAAAGACCATCTCCAGATGTTATCCTGGCAGGTAGACATCAGCAGTGAGAGGACAGATTTGACCGTGTCCTGAAGATGACAACTACGGTCTGAGTCCCAGTGACCTCACTGTGGACAAGAAGGCTAATAGACTGGCACAATGATGAACTGAGAATACATTTGTAGAATAAACTCTTAATGGTGCTCAAAGAAACAAAAGCATGCCGTTAATGATGGAATCCTCTTCTGCTGCATGGAAGCTCTGTCACCAAAACCATGTGTGGTGCCACAGACTGATCTCATACCTGCTGCCGGCGTGAAGTTAGAGGGTAAAGTTTGAAGACAGGGAGCGAGCCATCGTTTTCACTCGTGCTGTCGTGTGTCCTCAGAGATGTCGGCCCAGCTGTCTAGAGTCTCCCACACTCTGAGCATCGTTTTCCCGGGTGTTCCTGAGCGGCTGCTGGAGCCGAGCGTGGTCAGGCTGCACACTGACACAGCCACCCTCCCTCAGCTCCACGGCGCAGTACGCACACATCATCTCACTGTCGTCCTACTGTTGCTGACTGTGTCGGTGTCCTGGTAACTCGTGTTTGTTCACTCATACTTATAGGTTGTCAACTTGATGTTGAGGAACTTCTGTCAGTGTGCGCTCGACTCAACGCGAGCAAACCCGCCTAACAAGTGAGTTGTTTTTGTTGCACTAGTGCAGTGGTTAATGTTCAAGTCATGTAGTGATGGCCACATGATTTGTGGTGATGGCCAAATCATGGATCAGGTGGTTGATATGACTGAAAATGAATATCACAGCATTTCTCACTGTTTGGGTGGTGATAGTATGTTATCACATATTACAACAAAAATCTGCCGTATACTGTATCTGTGTGCCCCGGGGCATGATCCTGGGCGTGATACATAAACAGACATGTGATAAGGTATACATATCACAGGATTACCCATTTTGCACTGTATGACCCTTTAAATGAAGTTTCTTAAGCAAGAGCTTAACCTGGACCCCCCTCCCCCCGAAATATGCTGCTTCGGAGTTAAAATCTGAACGAAAAAAAAGCTTAAGGAATAAGTTGGACTTGACTCTCACTGAAACAAATGGGCTTTGGTGATATGGCCCAGGCTGAAGAATCAGTCATGTTAAGAATACCCGGGTCCAGCAACTAAACCAAGTATGAGTTTTCTGAAGTTTCTTTGAAGATGCCTTTGGGAGACATGTTTGTAATCCAAAGGTGTAACACCTTAGGATTAGTGGTGTAAAGCATCATAGTTGAACAGAGTTCTGTCTGGACTGCCCCTCATGGTTTGGCCAGTTTCCTGGTTTGTGTTTGTGTCTTTGCAGCTCGATCAGTTTCCTGGTTTGTGTTTTGTCTTTGCAGAGCGATCAGTTTCCTGGTTTGTGTTTTTGTCTTTGCAGAGCGATCAGTTTCCTGGTTTGTGTTTTGTCTTTGCAGGCCGATTAGGGTCAATCTACAGAAATTGACGTTTTTTGATAAAGCAACTCAACACAGATCTGTAACTATGTAATTGCAGTCCTAAATGAAATAATATGATTGGCCAAACAGTATAACATGGAATTCATGGAATTTTGCCAGCATATATGTCATTAATTCTAGATTTTTGTCATTGGTGTCACAGTACAGAGCAAGGTTGAATACAATATCAGGTTTTCATAGCAAGGAGAAGTTCAATGCATCAAAATATTTTGTTTTGGTCCAACTCCTAATAAGTTAAAATGAAACATGGATGGAACCCTAAAAAAGGAATCTAATCATACTTCAGGTCATATCGTCAGAACTTCTTCGCATGTGTAGCTGAAAGATTCCACCGACTGGCTGAAAGGAGGCATTGAACAAAAATGTTCTCATGTACTATTTAGCTAATAATATTGCTGATATTATCCAATGGTGGTTTTATTTGAAGTATCAATTACTAGTCTGCAAGCTTTGGATCATACAAATGACATACACGTTACACCAATGACAGGAAAATAAAATATTTTAGAAATATCAGCAAATGTGAGCACCATCAACCTTCTCAACCAATCCAACATAGTTGTAGGATTTGGTTTTGCCTGCAAAGTTCACAATAACAAAGTCCCCAGCAGACAGATCACGGCATTTAATGGGACTTAGACCATGAAACATCGCTGCTAGGGCCTCTATATGTTCTGTCAGCTCTTTCTCCATATGTTAGTTAAAGACTTGATTGGCAAGTCCAGTTCTTTTATATCCTGGCCTTATTTCTTTTCCATCTATCTTTTTCTTCTCCATGTATTGTTTTAATGTCATCCTGCATATGTTCATCTGCCTTGCCACCTTACGAATGGGCTCCCCTTTCTCCACCTCTTGCATTGCTCTGTCCATGACCTCTAGAGGAGTGGAAGCTGTCTCTGTCTTCCTCTTATAATTTCATGGCATGATGGTTTATTTCTGTTTTTACCCTAAAATTAGGAATGTCACACAGTTTTAGTGATAAAATATAAGAATATAATGTAAAATTACTTACCAAAGCACTGCAACATGTGTGAATTGTTTTTAAACTTGTCTATAACCGTTCAGATGCAACAATAAAAAACCTTGATCATAGAAATTTTACTTTGAAGGGCGAAAAACAGTTTTTGCACTTAAATATGCTTACCTCTCATGCAATGATGCTCCCTTCTTTACAGGATGAGTAAAATGTCTGACTCTTCAAAAATGAGTGGTCACATGACCAATTGCTTATATGGTTCCTGAGAAACAGGTGCTGGCACAACTTACCTGCGGCACAAATCACTCTCCCTATATAAATATTTTTCCACACAATCTTGAGACTTTGAGGAAATGTCCAACAGGAGACAAGGCTCGTGTGCTTCAGGGTGCAGATAAGTTCAATCAAAATCATTGTATGTATGCAGATTCACATCAAATGATGTCATATAAAGGGAGAAACCCAGGATGATGAACTAAAATCAACAACTTCCTGATAATGATACAATATTTTTCACTAATGTTTCCAGAATTGCAGAAACAGATTTGTCCGTCATTGGTGTTACATCTGGTCATTGGTGTAACACTGACATGGCAATACTACTGTTACACCAATGACCTGTGTTACACCATTGACAAAAAATAAAAAAAATAATTTATGCTCCCCATCCATTAACCAGCAGCTCTCTTGCATTTTGCATGGGGAAATGATGGCTTGGTTACTACAAAACTATGCATTAACTGGATTAATCCTCCTACCGCTCTGCCTCACCACCACATAACACCAATGACACAGAATTAAGGTACTTCACAAAATTTTTGAAATTTGATGAAAATCTGATGAAAAACTACTCACCAAGTTTAAAATGGCCTCCACTTCTAGCATGTGTGGCACTAATGCTGCCATCTGGTATAGAAAATCATAACTTAGGGCATTTATTATTTATTCCCCCACCAAATTGGTTCCATATTACACCAATGACACATAAAGAATGGACAAAACATAAAGTCTGTGAAAAAAAAATTAATGGCAGATATTAAGTATATTTATTTGTTGCTGAGAATCTAAGCTACTGTACATTCCAGTTGACAAATGATTTTGGGAGTTTGTCCCCTGGGACAATCTCCTGCATGGATTATTTCATTGTCTCCTAGCATAAGGACATTTTACACCAATGACATTTTAGTCTTATTTCGTTGCGGCATTCCCTCACATATGAATATACTATGGTGGAGTACTTGTTTAAAGAATGCTAATAGATTGACATATATTTCAGTCAAAATAACAGTCACATTTGTGATATGTGCAACAAAAGAGGGGCTGGACTTAAAAATGTCACTTTCTGTAGATTGACCCATTAGTTTCCTGGTTTGTGTTTTTGTTTTTTGCAGACCGATGCATTTCATGCTTTGTGTTTTTGTCTTTGCAGACCGATGAGTTTCATGCTTTGTGTTTTTGTCTTTGCAGGCTGATGAGTTTCCTGGTTTGTGTTTTTGTCTTTGCAGACTGATGACTTTCATGCTTTGTGTTTTTGTTTTTGCAGACCAATGAGTTTCATGCTTTGTGTTTTTGTCTTTGCAGGCTGATGAGTTTCCTGGTTTGTGTTTTTGTCTTTGCAGACTGATGACTTTCATGCTGTGTATTTTTGTATTTTGCAGACCGATGCGTTTCATGCTTTGTGTTTTTGTCTTTGCAGACCGATGAGTGTCATGCTTTGTGTTTTTGCCTTTGCAGGCTGATGAGTTTCATGCTTTGTGTTTTTGTCTTTGCAGACTGATGACTTTCATGCTTTGTGTTTTTGTCTTTGCAGACCAATGAGTTTCATGCTTTGTGTTTTTGCCTTTGCAGACTGAAGAGTTTCATGCTTTGCGTTTTTGTCTTTGCAGACTGATGACTTTCATGCTTTGCGTTTTTGTCTTTGCAGACTGATGACTTTCATGCTTTGTGTTTTTGTCTTTGCAGACCGATGAGTTTCATGCTTTGTGTTTTTGTCTTTGCAGGCTGATGAGTTTCCTGGTTTGTGTTTTTGTCTTTGCAGACTGATGACTTTCATGCTTTGTGTTTTTGTTTTTGCAGACCAATGAGTTTCATGCTTTGTGTTTTTGTCTTTGCAGGCTGATGAGTTTCCTGGTTTGTGTTTTTGTCTTTGCAGACTGATGACTTTCATGCTGTGTATTTTTGTATTTTGCAGACCGATGCGTTTCATGCTTTGTGTTTTTGTCTTTGCAGACCGATGAGTGTCATGCTTTGTGTTTTTGCCTTTGCAGGCTGATGAGTTTCATGCTTTGTGTTTTTGTCTTTGCAGACTGATGACTTTCATGCTTTGTGTTTTTGTCTTTGCAGACCAATGAGTTTCATGCTTTGTGTTTTTGTCTTTGCAGACTGAAGAGTTTCATGCTTTGCGTTTTTGTCTTTGCAGACTGATGACTTTCATGCTTTGCGTTTTTGTCTTTGCAGACTGATGACTTTCATGCTTTGTGTTTTTGTCTTTGCAGACCGATGAGTTTCCTGGTTTGTGTTTTTGTCTTTCCAGACCGATGAGTTTCCTGGTTTGTGTTTTTGTCTTTCCAGACCGATGAGTTTCCTGGTTTGTGTTTTTGTCTTTCCAGACCGATGAGTTTCCTGGTTTGTGTTTTTGTCTTTGCAGACTGATGACTTTCCTGGTTTGTGTTGTTGTCTTTGCAGACTGATGACTTTCATGCTTTGTGTTTTTGTCTTTGCAGACTGATGAGTTTCATGCTTTGTGTTTTTGTCTTTGCAGACTGATACGTTTCATGCTTTGTGTTTTTGTCTTTGCAGACAGAGTCTGTGGGCATCTGGGTTTGTTGCTGTGATCCGTGGCAGCTCACAGCTGCTCTCCAGTCTTCTGCACCGACTCTTTCACCTCTTTCGTCAGCAGGTTCATCAGCACCACTCTGGACTTCAGACACTTGAACATGAATCAGATTAAAGTGTAGATGTCAGATTTTAGTTTCACCACCACTGTGACTCTGCTCCAGATAAACAGCAGAAAAGGAGTGAATGAATGTTCAGAACCAGAAATATGTATTTGCCTTACAAAGTAAAACAGATTTATTAACGTGATTCAGTTTATCAATCAGAAAGTGAGCTCATTGACTGTTTGTAACTTTCTCTTGTCCAATCAGAGCTTGTTGTTGTGATGTCATCTTGATATTGTTAATAGTGTTGGAAATGCTACCAAATGTTTCCTTTGATCATCATGTCTTCACTTTGACTCCGTGTCATTCATTTGACATCCTGTGTCCGCAGGAGGCGCTGCTGAGCAGTGCCCACTTGCTTGGCCTGGCAGTGTTGGTGGCCCACCTTCACGTTTCCCTCTCCCACAGTCACGTGGTTGAGGTTCTGCCCCCCGCTCTGCCCAGACCCGTTCCTGTTGGAGAAGCTCTCAGCTTGGCGCTGGTCTGCAGCACTCGTGCTCACATGCACATCTGCGTCAGGTGACCATCTTCTCTGCCACACACCAGAAGTTACTGACATCATCTGCACACTGACAGGGGTGGGCGGAGCTTATCAGATCAGATTCCACCTGTCTGTCTGTAGACACTAAAATCAAAGTGGTTCATGGGGACAGAAAATCAAGAGGATCCACACTGGGCTCAAAATGTTCCGTTTCTTTTACAGTCTGGCAGATTCTCCTTTGATCTCTTTTATTTTTTTGACATCTCAAAAATGGATGGTGAAATGCCAGGGTTGCCGACTGAGCGTTCCCCCTCTAAAAATCGGTCCGCCCTGTCTTCATTGCACGAGTCATCAGCCGCGGTTCACCAGTTATCACCTTGTTTCTGCTTCAAACTGCCTCCAGTCATCATCTGTCTCAGCGACAGATATCTGAAGCTTTGGTACAACAATCATTTCCACATAAATTCAGCTTTATTTCATCATAAAAAAAACAGAGGAAGCGATCAGAGTGCCACATCCATGACGAGCTGCTAGCTGCTGCGTTCACTGCACGTCGGTCATTTCAGAGTGTCACCGATTATCACCTCGTTTCTGCTTCAATCACCTCGTTTCTGCTTCAAACTGACTTTCAAATGATTTAAGTGGTTTTACTTTGTCATCTGATCATTAGTGATCCCATTAAACCATTTGATCGCTTTGGGTGAAGAGAGTCAGACTCAGAGGAGCTGCTGAGGTCTGAAATGAAGCATGCACATAGTGCAGCAGATGAGAAAAATACTTCAGTTATACAAAGAAACATAACATTTGGCACACTTGCTCACTAGGACCAACTCTTTTGAAAAGTTTGGATAGCCACGCAAAATTTCAATATGGCCACCATTTTTCCAAGATGGCCACCAGTTGTACCGATTTCTGTAATTTTTTGGGTATACATATAAAAAAATACACATTCAAGTGTTCCATTCCTGTTCCACTTTGCAGAACAGTTAATTTAATAAGTCAGAAGTAATACGAGTATATTTTTCATTATGATGAATTATATTTAACAAAATGACCATCGAGGGACCCTTTTGCTATGAGAAAAATCTCTAAAATCCCTTTTGCAATAGAAAACTTTCTTTTTTGTTTGTCAGGTAAGACGACTTGGTTCTAGGATTTGTATTGCTATATATGATGCACAAACGTATGGTGGTAATAAAGAAGATAGAAGCAAATCACAACAAAGCATTGAAAACTCCAAATTATAAGGCTGGAATTTTAGTTTCGTTACGGCGTTGACATATCCTAAATTATTTTGAATGCAAGAGTTGTGAGATACCTATAGATGCAATCTCTGCCTGTCATGAAATATTTTCAGAATTCATGAATGAAAAGCTGGACTATAGATATCTAGGGAAAATAGAACTGATCCAGATGTGCATCATTGTGACACTGACTCAATTTTGCAGCTATAAGCTGGTAAATATGCACTGTATGAGTGGCAGTCTTGCCAGACAATGATTTGATTTAGTGCACCTTTTGGAAGAAAAATATATTTACCACTTTCACTTTGTGCTTTTTTTAATTGTATTCTGTAAGTATAAGCAAATGAAGATCAATAAAAAAAGTATGAGCTCATTTATGTGGCTTGTGGGTTTGCAGCTGAAAAAAAAAACTTCAGGCCAGATAGGAAGAAGATGTGTCCTTTTCCAAAAGACATTAGGCCGACTAACTCAGCAAACACATACAAAAATCATAAGCTCATTCAGGAGACAGCTTACAGGTCACATTTGCAACTGCACAAAGCTGTACAAGCTAGTCCGAGCCTGTAGCATTTGCACCTGCCACAGCAGCCAGAGTTGCAGCCACATTTGGTGAGTTGTTCACAACTCTTTGCCATTGATGAGTTGGCTGTCCAGTAGACCTTCCACTCATCACCTGCTTTCTCCCAGCCCCAATCAGATGGACTCTCTGCTTCTGGCTGATGTCGTATTGCCTGAGCCCATATGCATCCTGCCTGGTATGCTGCACGTTTGGTGTGTTGAAGCAGAGCTGCACTGGTAGGAGGGATGGCTTCATACGACCTCTGCTTCCTGGCAAACAGGTCAAGTCTGGCTTTATCTACACTGTCAACATTGCTGGATCTGTCATACATGAGAACCACAAACTTCTCCAGAATCTCCATGTCTGCATCCTCAATGGACGGAGGGTACTTGCTCAGTTTAGAAAATACTGGGGTAGCCTCTGGGAACATATCCCAAGTTTGCCAAGCTGTCTTCTTCCCTTTGTTTCTTAAGGCTGAGACCACATCACAGCCAGTGAAGGCATGGAAGAATGGCATTCCTCTGGCCCTCTCTTGGCCTACATATTCTGACAGGTTGTGGATGGGAATCCAGCAAAGGCTCAAACCTTGACCGAATGCCAACCACAACTGCTGCACACCCATACTATGTAGAGTTGAGAAGACACTCAAGCCAATGACCAGCACATCTGTATCATTGGCTTTGATCATGACAGACTTGCTGCCATGGCTCTATAAAACCAACAAAGAAACTCAAATACATGGCCAGGAGGGCATAATTGACGTGGTCAAAACGTCATGGCGGCCATCTTGAAATTCTGAGTGGCCATCCAGTGAAAATGATGACTTAACCCATGAAGAAGATGTGTAGAAAATTTCATGTTTCTTTGTATAAATGAAGTATTTCACTGAAAAAATGAATTTATCTGCTGCACTAACAGTGGAGGCACAGCGGACCAGTTTCTGGGGTGGACCCTAAAAATTGTCTGCAACACCAGCTTAGTCCACTATCTGTATAGTCCACTGGACTTTACATGTCAGTCATGTAACAGCAATTAAGGCTGTTTTGAAGCCCAGATTGTGACCTCACTAAAACCTTCAAAGACAGGACATAAATGTGTGTTCCATTTGGACTGGCAGACTTCACCTTTAGCCTCAAACACTGCTTCATGTTCATTAGAGGTTTAAACCAAATCGGCGCGAGCAGACGGACACATCTTTCAGGGTTACCTGGATTCTGTGCCACAGCACAGCAGTTGCTCAAATATGTCCAGAGTTTAAACTTTTCCAGATATTCTTGGATGTCTGGTTTATTGGCCAGCACCCATTCATGAATCACCAAATAAGCGTGCACACATTGCACTGTAAACGATGCACATCTCGCTCTGTTTCATAAGCACAGAGTGGACAAGTTTAAAAACTCAACACTTCATAGACTCACCTGTTTCTGATGATCAGCGTGTGTGATATTACCTTCCTCCCAGTCAAGCAGCTCACAATTTCCACAAAATTATAAATGAGATTTTCCACACAGTCATCTGTTTAACTCACTATAAAGGCACTCACTATACACAGATACAAAGCTGTAGACAGTGAGTGAGGCCGCGACACGTGCGCTCATAAACAGCTAATCGCTTTCCTGCCTGTGCACCCGCGCCAAACAGCTGAGAGAGGTCACCCGCATTCGACCAGCACTTTGGGTAGTCGACCTGGATTTGGGAGCTGCTTCACTCCGAATGAATCATTCGAGGTGGCTTTGACACACATTCTGGGTATTCGTACTCGGCTCTGTGAACGTCTGTCCCGTACGAATGCTGCTTTAATTTGGGCTGTTTTCCCCATCCGGGCTGATTTGGCCTCACTCGTGCTCCAGTGTGACGTGGCCCTTAAGCAGATCTTAAAAAGTGTTAAGCTGTGTGTTAAACTGTGTCTGGACCCTGGTGGTTTGGAGTTTGGTGACCAGCGCTAAAGATGGTGATGCGTGACTGGTTGATGATGTTAATTGTTGCTTGTCGTGCAGGTTGTGTTTGGCAGTTGTGAGCTACGGGTTGTGCAGAGGAGACTCACTGCCTCGGCGGGACGATTACATCATCAGCAGCTTCTATAAGAAGGTATCTCATCACGTGCACTCACTTGTCATCACGACGGCAGCTTGTTTTCATGTTGCATCAGTGTGACCCTGTGAGTGATGTTGATCCATAAACGTCAACACTGTCTTGTTGTTTATGTCTTTATAAAAAGAAAGGAGCTCAGGAAGGGAACAAAAGGCTCTGAAGGTTTTCTTTTTTCTTTTCTGCCACTAATTTGGGTCTGATTCACTATGGAAGTAGACCAAGCAGCTTATCCCTCACTTCCCTATCCTCAGCCAAGTCCCCTAACTTTTCCTGCACTACTCTGGGGTGTTTCCAAGCCAGCTGGGAAATATAATTCCTTCATTCCTGTGTCTTCCCTGAGGTCCTCCTCCCAGTTGGTTTTGCCTGGAAGACCTCCAGGAGAGGACCAGGAGACATTCTTACAAGATGCCCAAAGCTGGCTCCTTTCAGTGTGAAGCAGCAGTGGCTCTACTCAGAGTCCCTACTGGATAGTTGATCCTCTCATCCTGTCCCTAAGTGTACTGTCAAGAACTGTGTATTTGTTGCCATGCATTGACATTCCCACATTAAACAAACCGAGGCACGGGCATCTCTAGATTTTCTACACTGCACTGGACACCAAAGTCTTTGGGCAATCAGCAAGGAGTGATGGGCAGGAATCAATCAAGAGACCATCATCTTTGCCACACAGGGATCGCCACGAGTACTTCCACAGACTTTTAGCGCTGCAGAGGCTTCTGAGTAAATTCATTGTAGTGCCTGTGTCTTTAAACACCCTGTGGTCTGCTGCAAAGACATCTCGCTTACCTTTCACAGTGGCAGTGTAGATCAAACACAAGGCACTTTCACTCATGGATTCAACTATAAACAGACTAATTCCGGACAGTTTATCAACACATTAACAGCAACTCTGTCATTTACACACTTTTAAAGTAATGAAGAAGAAAGATTAAAGAAGGTTTGAGTATTAAACCAACACAAGTGCCAAAAAGCATTATGGGTAATCATACTCGCCCCCATCAAAACGCATAGAACACTGGCATCTAATGGATGGGTGTGAAAAGTGGCCAATGTGCTGAGTTACACTTCACAAACAGAATTTTCAGTTTTGCAAATGCTTTTTGTTTTGTTTTTTGTTTTTTACAAATGGAAAAAAATGACGTATTTGCGAAATACACATCTGTTTGTAAAAACCACCATGCAAGTTACAAATCAGAAATTTGCGTTTGTGGATCACAAAACATGTGCAAATCAAGGACTGTTTGTAAATCACTCTCTGTGCATTTGCAGGTATCAATGAGACATATTTAACTCCATAAATAAGTGTGTTTTCACTTAAAAAAAAAAAAAAGTAAAAGTTTGCATGTACACACTGTGTTTTAAAGCAGACACACTGTCGATCATAATGCATTGAGTTTGGGTGTGGTTGTTATGCCCCACGAGGTGCTTGCGCCGTGAGGCGGGGCATATAGCATACGGGTTGTCCGTCCTTCCGTCCGTCTGTCCGTCCGGCCGCAATTCGTTCACCACAACGTAGTTCGGCACCTATTGCTCGCAGAAACTTCATATTTGGTGGGTACATGCCTTGGAGGAGTACTTTGCATGGGTTCAAAGGCCGGTGACCTTGACCTCTGTTTCAAGGTCACCAGTGGTTGCATTTGTTTTGAAGGCTGGTGACCGTAACAAACTTTTTATGGTCACTGTTTGTCATGTCCTCTAAATAAATATTATGCCAATCTCCAATTTTTTCGTTGTATATCCCAGTTTACATCAAACACATAAGGCTTCAACCAAATACCCATCCCATACAAGTACATAATACTGCACTTTGCATGGAAATTTATACAGCGCGTGGGGCATTTCGTGATGAATGTCTCTAGTTTTTATTATTATTGTTATTGTAGTACATGTTAATTTAGGAGTGTTGTCAGTGTTATAGATTTGTTGACTTTTTATAGTTCAAGGAATGTAGTTAGTTTGGTTAAGAGTTATGTTGTGACCATGAGTGAAAACGATTTTTTGATTGACCTCTTGTGCTCTTCTCTTGAGCTGCTGTATATTGAAAGAAAATGTTTTTTTTTCTCCTGGATTACTGGAACTGTGCCCACCACTGAGAATAATCAAATGAACACGCTGAAGCTCTGTTGTTCGAACAGAAGTGTTATGTGTCGGACGCAGCTCGGAGAACCGACCAGCGTTTGAAGGACCCAGTATGAAATAAGCAGAGCACAGTACAAAGGCTAACTGAATTTAATACATAACAGTGATACATAAAAATACAAAACAAAGTGCGGTCTGGCGTGGTGCGCTCCCAGCAGCGCTAACGGTCCGGAGCCAGAAGCTGTTCGGACCCAAGGACCCCGCCGACACCCCCCAGGTGGCCGCAACAAACCAAGTCTGTGAAAGAAGGAACCATTATGTGAGTCCACACTCTACACACAGAGAGAACACTTAAAGGTGTACAAACAGCAAACACTTCCTGGCTTGATTACTAATCAGCTTCCCAACCTGCAGGCATGGAACATCCAGTTCACAAAACTCCACTGCAGTGGAAGCCGATACATGACTAACATACAGCTCAATATAATAAGGTGTGAGGGACACCACATTTACTGACTGTATAAATGTTAGTCACAAAATCTAACGTACCTCAGGAAGTGTGCTGACGAGCGTGAGACCTCACCCCCTCCTCTTTCACAGACCGTGCATCAAACCCTGGACGTTCTCTGCATCCACTGATGATGAGATGGCTCCCGAGACGACGATCTCACCCGTCTGGTCACAAGGTCGAGTCTCTGGCAAATACACACTGTATACTCCAGTCTTAAATACCACCATGTTCCAATCCATATAGATGCACCTCAGCTGTGAGTCCTGACGAGCCGCAGGTGATCAGGGTGAGGTCCTGATAACCTCAGCAACACAGCCACTCAGTCCCAAATGCAAGCCACCTGGAAGGAAAAACAAAAGACAGAAACAAAAAGGCAGCCAGGCCCCCCAGCCATACAACAAGAAGATTACAAACTTTTTGCCACATTGAAGTCATTGTCAAGCAACCTGCATCACATACACACTTTCTGTCCTTACCTTTCACAATGAAGTGATTGTTTTGAACTATGAGATAGTAATTCTGAACAATACCACTGGAGGTTAAGGTGCTGGACGTCCTTATAGGTTTCCACCTCAGTCATCATGGAAACATCGTATCTGTGCGTGTGTTTAGCTTCTTTACCTCATCCCGAGGCTGCTGCCTGAAGCCAGACGGACTCCAGCTCCAGCTGCAGAGTCCACTGAGCTGTCTGACCTCTGGACAACCACCTCAGAACCCAACACAACCTGGAGGAAAGCTGCTCTGCATTTATGGAGGCACTCTGCTTTCTGTCAGCTTGGGCAGACACCACAGTATCAGGTCAGATGTTTCTGTGATCAGATTAATCCAGAGTCTGTGCATGTGTCCTGGAGCTGAAACATCAGCAGGCTGTGTTTGTCTCTTAAGTTGTTCTTCACAGATTGGCTAACCAGTGAGCTCAGCGTGCAGCGGAGTGAAGACGCCCTTTCTGATGCCGAGCGGTAAGACAGGAAATACACGCCCACACAGACAAATCTGCCACAGAGCAACTGCAGCTGATTGGAGGTCAGTAGGCAGCCAGTCTGATGAATAAGAGGTGATTCCCTGCTGGTGAATCTGCCATTGCATTAACCTGTGAGCTGCTGGGTGAGATCAGCCAACCAGAACGTCAACACTGATGATTCCTGAACCTGTGATGAATGTCAAGGTGCCGTGGTAAACGCTGTCAATGGTTTCAAACACTAATCTAAAGCTTGTGTGATGGTGGCCAGCAGAAGGCGCTCTGCATGTGGTAGTCAGTAGGCCTCACTCTCCCGACAGCCACAGGATACTCAGGCCTCTCAGGCCAGAGCTCGGGTTTTAGCAGACTGGTCAGAGTGTCACCTCCCATGCTGCAGATGATGAGTTTGCACCCCGAGGGGAGCGAGTGGGAGGAGCCACAACAGAAACACAACACAGAGCAAGGTGCTACACATGCATAGAAATAACTTCCCCTAATCCATCACTCGTAGAAATGTTGCAGAGATGAATTTCATCCTGGGCTGATATGAAAAACAAATTTCCTTTCTATAATAAAAAATAATAATAATACTAAAATGTGACATAATATCTGGCTCACACAATCAGGTTCAGAATCTAACAAAGTCCACACTTTGTGCCAGGGATTATCCTTAAGAGAGTACAGTTCCAAGTACTTGTTGGTCTGTGACCAGAGCAGTGTGGCTTCAGACCCAAGAAGTCAGCCATCAGTCACATCCTAGCTGTGTGAGTACTCATTGTACGCGTGTGAATATCAGCACTGCTTCCTTGCAGCCTATGTTGATTTTTGTGTTTCAATCATTTGATAGCAGACAATGTCTTCGTACTGTGATAAGACATCAGAACACACGAACAGGCTGGTGCCCGGCTGTGGTGCCCAGTGGAGTCACCATTACTGACTATGAACCATTTTCCTGCCCTTTCGAGGCCTACTGACAGCCCTCCTGGATTACTGACAACTTCTACCCCCAACTCAAGGCCAAAACGTTGTACATTAGTGACAGGGGACTGAATCACCCACAAAGTTAGATGGGGTCACCAGCCAGTGTTAAAGGTGAACTAAGTAACATTTTTTAATCTTAATTTTAGATGTTTTGAAGTAATTCTGATGGTTAAATGACTTGGTTTGGGGAGAATGGGGGCTCTCTACCCCACCAGGGTTCTCATAACAGAAAACCAGCATTGCAACTTCAGAGAAACTGACCTGGAGTCGTCGGTATGAGAGTCTCGTCTGGTGAGAGGCTCTTGTAAGAAACACAAACTGCTTTGCGACACTACAACAACAACACATACACGCCCCCCTGCCGAAGCACCGGTGAGCTAGCAGCTATAAGGAGAACGCTTTATTTCTTACATGTTGATAATAATAATAATGTAAGGTAATGATAATAATGTAAGAAATCAGAAATGACAGAGTGAGGGGTCACACACAGGTCACCCTTGGTCGGACTTTCTTGGAATAGCAGAGCTGAAAGATGAAGTGTGAAAAACACTTGCAGACCTGCTTTGCTGTTTCTGGGGGCAGCTTTGGAGCAGAGTTCACTGTGAAAGGACGACGTAATGTTCCCTTACTGATCACGCATATCCTCACACACACACACACACACACACACACACACACACACACACACACACACACACACACACACACACACACACAGGTGGAGAGGAGAGAGAGATAGAGGCAAGAGGGACAGAGAGAGTAAAAAAGACAGCGAAAGAGAGATCTGCCTGAGCTAAATTATGTTCTCTGTGTATTTTTGGATTGTCGCTTCCTTGACACAGTTCCACAGATTAAGTAAAAACAGATGGGGGGGTTGGCAATGAGTTTTTGCGACATATGTACTCCCGAGCTGTACGGGGAACTCTGTAGAGAAGAATGTGACCAATAAAGAGATGAAACAGCAAAAAACTGACCAACTTACCTAGTTCTCCTTTAAGTGTTTACTTGGGGCAGGAACAGCCAACATTGCTTCTCACGTCCGGGTGCTGACATCACATGAGGTCAGATGGCCGACTCAGGAGCATGACACAGTTATATTATCACTGTAATTCAAGTCAGCTCCAATGGTATTAGGATGCAACAATCTAAGCTCACAAAGATGGACACAGACAGGACTTGTGACGTTGCCAGAATGATGTGTCAGCCTTGACTAATACTCTCTGGTCCTCTCTCTCCCCTTCTGGGAGATGATGTACATACAGCAGGCTGATATCATTAAACTGGTGGCTGGCAAAGGTCTGTAGAGATCAGGGATTTACTTTTGTCAATAAGTGGCATGCTTTCTGGGGTGGCTGTGGCTTGCTGATTGCCAGATGGCCTTCACCAGTTGTAGTCAATCATAATCACGAAGGTGGAGCTCATAGGCCTTGGTCTTCTCATGTTAAGACTTTGTAGAAGCTTCAGCACCATTTATTAATGTACGTATCTGAGCCTGTGTGGGTTAGAGAGGATCTAAAATAAATTCAAACTTGTGCACCAAGTTCTTGTTTGTTAAAGTCCCCTCCCCTCCCCTCAGCCCCAACCAGTCCCAGCAGAAGACTGCCCCTCCCTGAGCCTGGTTCTGCTGGAGGTTTCTTCCTGTTAAAAGGGGGTTTTCCTTCCCACTGTCACCAAGTGCTTGCTCATAGGGGGTCGTTTTGACCGTTGGGGTTTTTCTGTAATTATTGTATGGCTTTTGCCTTACAATATAAAGCGCCTTGGGGTAACTGTTGTGATTTGGCGCTATATAAATAAAATTGATTTGATTTAAAGTCATTAATGATGTTTGCTGTACATTCATTTCAGCCTGACAGAAGAACAGTTCAAAGACATCATTAAAAACCAAAATGAGCATGAGAGACCACAAATGTTACAACTGCCACCAGCGTGATGCTGCAGATCTGAATACTAACCTGGCTTTAGAGCTCTCCATACCTGCAGCCATCTGTGACTGTTGTTACCTCTAAATCTCAAGTGACTGAAATCACGTGTTGCCTCAGTGACAAGAAAACACATGATGATTCTCCACAAATCTGAACAATGGCAGTAAAGTGTGGAATGGCCAACGTGGCGGTGCGTCTGTCTGCAGGCTGGAGTACCAGCAGTGGGCGTGTCTGGAGTTGTACCTGCACCTCCCTGTGGAGCGTGGAGGCTGCGGAGGCGACATGAAGAACCTCTGCTCTCAACTTGTCAGCGCCATCATGGACAAGCAGTTAAGGTCGGTGCCAGTGTCTCTCATGAAACCATTTTGGAAAATAATAACATTTGTCCAAAGTCATTGTCCAAGATTCATCCAGAAGCACTTGGATGTACCACCAAAAAGAGCCACGATTCTTACGTTGACTTTGACTTTTATTTCATTGCAGACAGTATGAACCCGATATTTCATGTTTTTTCACAAAATGTTTACGAATGCTGAGTCATCTGGCATGTGAGATGGTCCATCCCAGACACCTCCGAGTCCAGAGGAGTCAACTCCACTTCTGGACAATGTCAACATAAAAGTTCTTTTTGGACACACAAAGACAATTTGATGTGGAAAAAAAAAGATTCAGATCCACACTGGTGCAGAAACACGACTGAAAGAAGTGGAGCTTTTATAGTTCAAAGTTATCGGTGCATTCAAACCACACCCGGTGCTGTGTGTT
Organism: Thalassophryne amazonica; assembly: GCF_902500255.1. Classification (NCBI taxonomy): domain Eukaryota; kingdom Metazoa; phylum Chordata; class Actinopteri; order Batrachoidiformes; family Batrachoididae; genus Thalassophryne; species Thalassophryne amazonica. The sequence goes on from NC_047110.1 coordinate 1,034,172, forward strand.
TGTACGTGTTTCTGGCCTTAAAACTAAACTTGGTGTGTTTTTGGTTCCCACAGCGACGGCAGACTGGGCGGGGGCGTGTCATCCACAGGAAGCTGTCTTCCAGACATCCTGTCCAAATTACAGGTGACTTTCACTGAACATTCTGAAGTGTTTACACCTGAGTCTCAGAAAAATTACACTGTGTGTGTGTGTATGTGTGTGTGTGTGTAGGAAGTCATCTGCGAGATGACTGTGAGCAGTCCTAACGCCCGACGTGATGTTTGTGAGGTTCTCTTTAAGCTGTTGTCACAAAGGTGCTTGGTAACGTCAGCAGCCGTCAGCGCTGATCTGAGTGTGCAGCGCACGCTGCACGTGTGGAACAGGTACGCACACAGCAGCACACCGCGGCGAGCCGGTGGCCATGGCGCCGCTGACAGCTTCCTGTTTGTTTCACAGAGTGTTACTGGCACTCCCAGCAGTGTCACTGGTCAAAGTGACAAGTGAACGCGTTACCACAACTCTGGACTGTCACGGCATGATGGAGCACGTTAACCAGCAGCAGGTGAGCTGCTGGACGTCCGGCGCCTTATGACAACATACAGACTCTGGCATATTGTGTGGCATTTTTATAACGGTGTTGTGTTTGTTGATCAGAGGAACGCCTGTTCTCCAGCCGGCCTGCTGTCCCGTCACGTAACCACACACTTGGTTAAAGTAAGTACCATATCGCTGTGTTTATCTGCTGCATTTTTTTTTCCACAGTGAGTTCTTGTGTTCCTCAGGGATGTGTACTGGCTCCTCCACTGTTCAGTGCTTGGATGGACTGGGTGTTGGGTCAGGTGGCAGAAACCACCGACTTACGGTAGTGTTCAGAATAATAGTAGTGCTATGTGACTAAAAAGTTTAATCCAGGTTTTGAGTATATTTCTTATTGTTACATGGGAAACAAGGTACCAGTAGATTCAGTAGATTATCACAAATCCAACAAGACCAAGCATTCATGATATGCACACTCTTAAGGCTATGAAATTGGGCTATTAGTAAAAAAAAAAAGTAGAAAAGGGGTTGTTCACAATAATAGTAGTGTGGCATTCAGTCAGTGAGTTTGTCAGTTTTGTGGAACAAACAGGTGTGAATCAGGTGTCCCCTATTTAAGGATGAAGCCAGCACCTGTTGAACATGCTTTTCTCTTTGAAAGCCTGAGGAAAATGGGACGTTCAAGACATTGTTCATAAGAACAGTGTAGTTTGATTAAAAAGTTGATTGGAGAGGGGAAAACTTATACGCAGGTGCAAAAAATTATAGGCTGTTCATCTACAATGATCTCCAATGCTTTAAAATGGACAACAAAAAAACAGAGACGCGTGGAAGAAAACGGAAAACAAAATGTCAAAATACTTGAAGAGGTCATGTTGCCTTATGCTGAAGAGGACATGCCCTTGAAATGGGTGTTTCAACAAGACAATGACCCCAAGCACACTAGTAAACCAGCAAAATCTTGGTTCCAAACCAACAAAATTAATGCCTCGCAGATGTGAAGAAATCATGAAAAACTGTGGTTATACAGCTAAATACTAGTTTAGTGATTCACAGGATTGTTAAAAAAGCAGTTTGAACATAATAGTTTTGAGTTTGTAGCGTCAATAGCAGATGCTACTATTATTTTGAACACCCCCTTTTCTACTTTTTTTTACTAATAGCCCAATTTCATAGTCTTAAGACTGTGCATATCATGAATGCTTGGTCTTGTTGGATTTGTGAGAATCTACTGAATCTACTGGTACCTTGTTTCCCATGTAACAATAAGAAATATACTCAAAACCTGGATTAATCTTTTTACTCACATAGCACTACTATTATTCTGAACACTACTGTAGGTGCTTTTGTTGCTGAGGAAGAGTTTACTAACCCGGACTCCACAGCAGAAAAGTGATTTCTATCCTGATATCGGTCATGTGACTATTTTCAATAGCTGAAATATTTTTTTGAGAATTGTTTTTATGTTTACATGTCTGTTAGTTTGTTTTCCATCATAAAAAGTCCAGTAACAATGTTAAATATTTAATGTTACCGGTGTCATGTCAAATTTCTTCAGATCGTTTCTCATTGGGCTGTGTCGCGTGAATGAGCCCACAGCCACATGGCGCTGACAGTGTTGCCAGATGCAGATGGTTTCCAGCCCAACAGCTGTTTACAAGCCACCACCATGCGCACAAACCACCTAAAATATAAATATAAAGTGGCAGCCACGGCTTTTGTCGAGCACAGCGTTGAACTGTCTGAAGGAGAGAGACGGTGCTGCGTCATATTTTACAAATCACATTTGTGAAAGGAGCAAGAAGTTGGCAACAATGCCTGCTGTCAATGTCGCGTTCAGGGCAATTATTAGAGTGATGACTGCTGCCCATATGCTAATGGAAATTATGTTTAAAAATCCATTCGGCACATGTTCCGTGGAGGATAATCAACTTACTATTTTGAGGTAAATGTTCTGCCATGATAATCTCCCTTTTATTAGGTTATATGATATAACCCGGGATGGTCCGGCGTCCTGTCTGGGGTGAACTCCACCTCTCGACCAGTGACCCCCACGACCCTGAACTATAACTATGGTTATTATAGTTACCTGTGCTTATTATAATAAGCAGGTATAGGAAATCAAATAGGGTAAAATAGATATTTAATAAGTCACCATTTTGCTCAGTAAATATTTTTCTAAAGGTGCTATTGCCATGAAATTTTCACCAAAGGTCGGTAATGCACACATACAAATAAATCAAACCATATATGTTTGTAAATTGAGTTGTGTAATAATGTGAAATGACACATGGAAAAAATATTGAACACCTGAAGAAAGGGAGGTGCAAAAAGACATGGAAAGTCAAGACACCATCTGAAATCTACCAGTAATTAGAACAGAGTCCTGCCCCTTGTCAGTTATTATTTAACCTTTATTTAACCAGATAAAAAACCTGTCGAGATCGAGGCCTCTTTTACAAGGACGACCTGGCCAAGAAAGGCAGCAGCACGTCATAATAGACAAATAAACAACATCAAGTTAAAGATTTAAAATATATAAAATACAAGCAGTTTACAAATAAAACACAATCATTTCTGTCACAGTATAAATATATAAGTTAAAACAGTTTAAAATTTAAAAACACAGGCACTGTTCAAAAGATTTCCATTCTCCATTTCTTAAAATAGATCAGAAAGTGTTCAGAGCAATCAATGCTGACAGTTTCAGTTCAGTTTGGAGGACATTCCAAGCAGCGACAGCAGAATCACTAAAGCCTTCTTTCCCGTTTCAGTCTGAACACGAGGTACACAAAAGCATAACATGCCATTCGAGCATAAAGCATAGCAGCTTTTAGATCTCCAAAGGAAATTAGATAAATAAGTCAGAACCAACCCAATAATAGCGCCTTGTAAGCCAGAATCATCCAATGTGTATATCACCATACATTCAAAGAAGGCATGCCAGCATTATCATACAACTCACAGTGGTGGGTGAGGCATCAAGAACCAGTGATGAATCTCAAAGCACAATTGTTCGCCGGAGTCAAGGGTTATAGACAGCTGCATGAAGCACATCACCACCATAATCCAGTACAGGCTAGAAAGTTGTAGTTATCAGAAGCTTCCGAACTCCAAGGGAGAAACATGACTTGTTTCTATAATATAACCCAAGCGTCATCCTTAATTTGAAGATCAAGTGTTTAAGACTTAAGTTTAAAAGAAAGCTCTGTATCAGTAATTAGTCCCAGATTTTGTAGCTGGTGACTAGCTCAAAGGTTTTACCTCAGGCAGTTTTAATTAATGGTATATTCTCCAAGGAAAACAGTCACATTGAGAAAAACATTATTTTGGATTTTTCAGCATTTAAGACCAGTTTGAATTTCTCCAGATTGCTCTGCACTACATCAAAGGTGGACTGCAAAAATTCCAATGCATGTGTAATTGAGTTTGGACAAGAATAAATTGCAGTGTCATCTGCATAAAGATGCTACAATCCATTTGATAGGTTTGCACACAGATCAGGAATATGATCTGTGTGCTCTTGTTAGATCTGTGTGATCTAACAAGAGTCTGTGATCCACAGTATCAAATGCCTTTGAAAGATCAAAAAACAGTGCGACACAAAACCTTTTGGAATTCAGTGCCTTAAACACATCATTTAAAATGTTTAAACTAGCAGTAACAGTGCTGTGTTGCTTCCTAAAACCAGACTAGAAAGGATTTAATATGTTGATTCTTCAGTTGATCACAGACCAATTTTTAAAATATTTTTTGCCAAAATACATAATTTTGAACTAGGTCTGTAATTATTCACATTTGGAGGTTCACCTCCTTTTAGCACGGGGATGACAAAAGCAGGTTTCCAAACTGTAGGGAGTTTGTTTGTGCTTAGGCGCAAATTAAAAATGCGGGTTAGAGGCTCAGCAATCAGATCTGCAGCCAACTTAAAAAATGTATCTAAACCATCGGGACCAGCAGCTTTTTTTTTTTTTTTTTGAATCCAGCATCTTAAACACCCTACAGACCTCAAACACACACAGGTTTAAACTGAAATGAACAATCAACAGGAGGACATCTTTCTCCAGCAGATTCACTATTTCAAACACTTTTTTAAGATCACCATTGAGGGAATCAAACAAATGCCCTACTTTCATAAAATGTTCATTAAAATAATTTAACATGGCACATTTATCAGTCAGGAAGGGCATCAAGCATGAATGCTGTGCCAACAACCAATGCAGATCTGGCTATATCCGCTGTGGTGACCCCGAACACAAAACTGGAGCAGCCAAATGGACAACAACAACATTTATCAGTCAGATTTGTAGAATCTTTGACCAAAAATTTAAGTGATTCACTAGAAGACATATGACCAGAAACATATCTTGCAACCTTCCAAAACATCTTGGGATCTTTTTAAATTTTCATTGATTTTAGATAAATCTTCTGGGCCCTTGGGCAAGGTTCTTAATCTCCCTTAGTTGCTCCCAGGGTGTAGTGAGCACCTTGTGTGGCAGCACCCAGACATCAGGATGAATGTGAGGCATTATTGTAAAGCGCTTTGAGCGACTGATGCAGATGGAAAAGTGCGATATAAATGCAGTCCATTTACCATTTATTTACAATTCATGATGCTCACTCATCTTCAACCGCTTAGTCCAATTAAGGGTCATGGGGGAGCCTATCCCAGCAGTCACAGGGCATGAGGCGGGTTTCACTCTGGACAGGATGCCAGTCTGTCACAGGGACACACAGACAAACAAACACATCCACAGTTTAAAGTTTCCAGTCCATCTAACCTGCATGTCCTTGGATGTGGGAGGAAGCCGGAGCCCCTGGAGGAAACCCACACAAACACGGAGAGAACACGCAAACACCACACAGGAAGGACACAGGCGGGAATCGATCCCATGACCTTCTTGCTGTGAGGCAACGGTGCTAACCACTTAAGCACAGTGTTGCCCCAATTTATGATACTAAATACTGCAAAATACTAATAATTACAGGAATGGTACAAACTGTGGAATTAAGATTGAAGAGCAAAATATTTTGACTGAAGTAAGTTAGTAACATCAGGAATACTTAACTTTTAAGAATAAATCAAATGACTCATAAATGAATCAGATTCCTTCAGTAAAGCGTTTGACATGAAATGGGACTTTACTTTTTTCCTAAATCTGGTCTGATTTCTGCTGAAACACTGTGTGTGTGTGTGTGTGTGTGTGTGTGTGTGTGTGTGTGTGTGTGTGTGTGTGTGTGTGTGTGTGTGTGTGTGTGTGTGTGTGTGTGTGTGTGTGTGTGTGTGTGTGTGTGTGTGTGTGTGTGTGTCCATCCTCTGCAGGGCTTGTTATGTGCCAGCGCGCAGTGCACGAACTCGTGCCGAGAGTTTGACCAGGCCTGGTGTGAGATCAGTGTCCACTGTCCTCTGCTCCTCGTCTCCACTGCAGTACGTCCTCTTCTCCTTACAACCAGAATCCATCTACAATTGGTTTTAGGTCTCAGCAAAACCTGATTTCATTGGTTTCTTTGATCGCGTGTTCAGAGCTTCACACCACACATCTCACATTATTAGTCTGCAGCTTTTACATAAAAGGCTTGTGGTCTCAGTCAGGAGCACATCATCTCCACACGTTCAGGTTCTCATCTTCACATTTTCATGGTCTGACCATCACACATTCAGGCGCACACGTTTTCACGTTTACACATGTAGGTCCTCGTGTTCAGACTTTCCGGAGCTCACGCTCAGTCAGATTCTCAGCTTCACATGTTGTGAATCTCACTTTCACACTTTCAGGTCTTCACATGCTCAGGTCCAGATGTTAAGGTCCTCATGTTCATGCTTTCATGTCTACCCATTCTGCTTCTTACAAGTTCAAGTTCTTACATTCACACATTCAGGGCCTCATACTCCCCTTCAAGTCCTCTTACGTAATGGTCCTCATGTTCACACGTTCAGGATTTGACTTTCATGCATTTAGGTTCTCATGTTCAGCTTCTGAAGTTCACACGTTCAGTGCAGCTGGTGAAGTTTCTGAGGTACACTTTCTCTGTAGCTAATGTTAACTGTCAGACGATTTTTGATTTCATGTTAAAATTGTGTTTTGTTTTGTTTTTTAGTCCTGTACTGAGATGTGGATTTTGTGGATTGTTGGATGTAAGAGATTCTAGACTCTATAACGTCTCTGTCAGAAGTGAAGCTTCAGTGGTAACAGACGATTTTATTACAATTCTGACGTCTCTGATGGTGAAGGCCAGGTTTTGATGGCATCACTTCCTGTACACGTGTACACCAGTGACTCGTGTGTGTGTGTGTGTGTGTGTGTGTGTGTGTGTGTGTGTGTGTGTGTGTGTGTGTGTGTGTGTGTGTGTGTGTGTGTGTGTGTGTGTGTGTGTGTGTGTGAAGCACTGGTGGAAGTGTGTATCTCCAGCTCTGCTGTCACTGTGGCATCGTTTGACTGGTGGAGGAGCTGTGCCGGACCAGCTGCAGCTTCTCGCCTGCTGTCAGCGCTGGGCCTGCAGGTAGCAAGCTGCCGCCCACTTCCACAATCAGGTCTTAGTCCTTTTACAAATAAATGTGCCATGTTAAATACAAATACATCATCTTGCCGGTTCCTTGGAGGATGCCGTCACATCAGGTCTGAGAGCATGCACTGGTGCCACGTCACCACATATACAACATCACGGAACTGATAAAGGTCGTGGATGGCAACCACCTAGACAGACAACCGATCCATCCCCACCTCTCCAAAGTAACAGCCTGTCTGACATAAACAGGGAGGATAAACTGTACAGTGGAGGACAACGTGGTGTGCAACAAATCTAACCAGGACAGAAACATCTCATTTCAATAGGAAGGGAAATTGGCTTGCTACTGGCTGCTGGACACTAGAGGGCGATAGAGCAGCAAATCTCTGGGAAACATAAACATGAATCCATGTAAACAACAACAATCATACACATTTCTTTCAGACCAAAACCTTAAAATGTGCAATTATCAAAACATTAACACATCAAATCAACAGAATAAAAGAAACACAGAACCAACTCAGGTCCTCAGTGACAACCATGGAGAGGGAAAACCATCTCCATCCATCCATCCATCCAACCCTTCACTGCCTGTGTGCTTCCACATCGAATTCCTTTTGTGAAATACTTAATAAAAAGTCAAGTGTTTTCCAGTGGCTGAAAGAGCTTTTCTTTCTATTTTTTTTTAGTTTTTAAGCACTTCTTCCAGTGTTCTGTCAGTAAAAAATGAGCAGTGTCTCTCACACACACTGAGCACCATCAGTCTGCTGATAGGATGAGCAGACACACCCTTCTGATGTTCTCCAGCCTCTAGGATCAACTAGTGGGAGGCTCCATTTTACAGCTGACAGTTTGTAGTTTCAGGGAGTTTTTTTCTCTGATGTTCGATTACATGACATTGATGTGATGTACTTTTTTTTTTTTTTTTTTTTTGGGTCGGCATTTTATTATTGCTTTATTTTGTTTAGTGCTTCAATTCCCTGGAAAGTCCTACATAAATAGTCAGTGTAATTATTGTTATGAATAACAAATGTCTACATTTTTTGGTGTATACAAGTTGCACATGTGTATAATTTGCAGGACCTCACAAACTAGTAAAAAATTAAAAGCGACTTATACTCCAGAAAATACAGTATTATCATCTTGTTGTGAAGTACAGCCCCATTAAAAAACTTGGGTTGATGTGTAAAATGCAAATAAAAACAGAATGCAATGATTTTCAAATCTCATAAACCCATATTTTATTCCCAACAGAACACAAACAACATACCAGATGTTGAAACTTGAACATTTTACCATTTCATTGAAAATATGAGCTCATTTTGAATTTGATGGTAGCAACACATCTCAAAAGTTGTAATAACAAAAGCAACAAAAGGCTGGAAAAGTAACTATTACAAATCAAAAATAACTGGAGGAGCATTTGACAAGTAATTAAGTTAATTGGCAACACAGCGGTAACATGACTGAGTATAACAGGAGCATTTCAGAGAGGCTGAGCTTCTCAAATGTAAAGATGGGCAGAGGTTCAACAGTTTGTGACAAACTGAGTTGAAAAATTATGGAACAATTTCAGAAAAATATTCCTCAACGTAAAATTGTGAAGACTTTGAAGATCCCACCATCTACAGTGTAAACATCTGGAAAGTATCCACAGCTCTTCACTTTTTACACATTTTGTTCCAGTCTTATTACAGAATGGATGAAATTCATTTGTTTCCTCAAAATTCTACACACAATACCCCATAATGACAATGTGAAAAATCACATGTACTTAAGTATTCACAGTACAGAAGCATTTCTGCTGCTTTGAAGGTCCCAATGAGCACAGTGGCCTCCATCATCTGTAAATGGAAGAAGTTCAGGTCCACCAGAACTCTTCCTAGAGTTGGACGCCCATCTAAACTGAGCAATCAGGAGAGAAGGGCCTTAGTCAGGGAGGTGACCAAGAACCCGATGGTCACTCTGTCAAAGCTCCAGCATTCCTCTGTGGAGAGATGAGAACCTTTCCAGAAGGACAACCATCTCTGCAGCAATCCACCAATCAGGCCTGTATGGTAGGGTGGCCAGACGGAAGCCACTCCTTAGTTAAAGACACATGACAGCCCACCTGGAGTTAGACAAAAGGCACCTGAAGGACTCTCAGACCAGGAGAAACAAAGTGCAGCAATGTACAGAGACATCCTGGATGAAAACCTGCTCCAGAGCGCTCTTGACCTCAGACTGGGGCGACGGTTCATCTTTCAGCAGGACAATGACCCTAAACACACAGCCAAGAAAACAAAGGAGTGTCTTCAGGACAACTCTGAATGTCCTTGAGTGGTCCAGCCAGAGCCCAGACCTGAATCTGACTGAACATCTCTGGAGAGATCTAAAAATGTCTGTGCACCGACGCTCCCCATCCAACCTGATGGAGCTTGAGAGGTGCTGCAAAGAGGAATGAACCAAACTGCCCAAAGATAGGTGCACCAAGCTTGTGACATCATATTCAAGAAGACTTGAGGCTGGAATTGCTGCCAAAGGTGCATCAACAAAGTATAGAGCAAAGGCTGTTGTGAAAGTGTCGTGTCACGGACCCATAACAGGGGGCGTTAATGAACGGACAATGGATAAGCCAAAAAGTAACAATTTAATGTTGTGAATCACACAACGATGTACAGACAATAACAATACAGTGACTGTCAATCATACACCAGGTGACGTGTGGCCAGGCTCGACGATAGAAGACGCCTGGCGAGAGAAAAGCCGGATCCACACAGCTTCCACCGCCAACGGAGCTGAAGAACACCGGAGCCGCCAAGCCCTGCGCCCCAGGTGGCCGCTGTCTTCAGCAGTCAGACCCGGTACTGCTGGCAGAGAACAGAGACAGTCCAGATGAGTGTGAGGTCGCACACTCAGTAATCCCACAGTCTGTATTCAGTAAAGGAGGGAGAACCTCCACCTCCAATCACACACTCGTGCAGCTCCTGAGTTAACCACTTATCTGAGTGGGGTGTGAGGCGAATCCGTCGCAGTCCACACCAAACGCCAACTCTGCAGATAAGGCACACCACAGGAAAACGGCTGCAAAAAGAGATCAGACTAATACTCAAAGTTTAAGTCAGCAGAGAAAATTACCTGATTGGTAGTTGATTTCTCGGCGGGGAGGTGGAGTTGCAGTCCGGCCTTTATGGTGGTGGTGATGAGTAACAGCTGGTACGGATGATGAGTGACAGCTGTCACTCCTGGTCGCTCCGACGCCCTCTCGTGCTTGAAGCCCGCGCTTCAAGCAGGGCGCCATCTTGTGGTGGTGGGCCAGCAGTACCTCCTCTTCAGCGGCCCACACAACAAAGGCTGCAATATAGAATGTGTAAAAAGTGAAGTGCTGTGAATACTGATGCTGTGTGTGTGTGTGTGTGTGTGTGTGTGTGTGTGTGTGTGTGTGTGTGTGTGTGTTATGAAATGAGGTCATTGTTGAATCAAGGTTACTGTTAAGTGTACTGGCAGGTGTGATGGAGTGTAACGACAGCCCACCGTGGTTAAGGGGTGGTGCTGCCCCTCTGGTGTTTCTGGGACCTTACTTGCGTTTCATATGAAGAAAATGTGATGTTTATTTGTGCAGTTCTTGTGCTACTCATAGAATCGAATCAAATCAAATCAATTTTTTTATATAGCGCCAGATCACAACAAACAGTTGCCCCAAGGCGCTTTATATTGTAAGGCAAAGCCATACAATAATTACAGAATAACCCCAACGGTCAAAACGGCCCCCTGTGAGCAAGCACTTGGTGACAGTGGGAAGGAAAAACTCCCTTTTAACAGGAAAAAACCTCCAGCAGAACCAGGCTCAGGGAGGGGCAGTCTTCTGCTGGGACTGGTTGGGGCTGAGGGGAGAGAACCAGGAAAAAGACATGCTGTGGAAGAGAGCAGAGATCAATCACCAATGATTCAATCAATCAATCAATCACCATAGAAGTAATACACTCATTCAACACAACTTTTATTTCCACGTCATTGTCTTCTTCAAATGACTTGGTAACAGTTATTTCTCTTCCTGATCTCCAGCATGGACGACGACCTCGACGCACCGATGCCTCTAGCTCCGCCCCTGCTTCTGGCGGCCTGCCTGCATCGTGCGTGCCAGCGGCGTAAAGTGGAACAGCAGAAAATTGGAACCAGCCTGGAAATGATGAAATTGGAGAGGACAGGGCAGCGGCAGCAGGTGAGGGACACACAGCACTGTGAGCGTCCGGTTTAACCTCAGAGCAGTATTTGGATTTTGACCCTGGCTCCCTCTTCCACCATGTTAAAGAAAGGCTCCGAGGTACAAACAAGACACCTGAAGTCCAACTGTAGACGGGGTTGTTGATGTTCAGGGCAACACACACACCGACACACACACAGAGTGGAACCAGTGGAGGGTGGCTCCATCAAAAGGGTCCACAGAGCAAATGTCAGTGTAGCTCCAGTTCCCACCACCAGGAAACAGGCGGGTCGTGTCCCTGCTGCTGTAGCTGCACAGATTCAGATCCACAGTTTGTAGTTCTGGAAGAGGCCATGAACCCAAGTCCAGCACTAATAGAGGTGCGACAGATAGATGATGTTCCTGTCAGGACACTGGGGTTGCAGAGCCGGACCACGTGTCAGAGCCAGAACCACCTGCCCCTGTGACCCGCAGTAGATCTGCTGTGGACAATAATTTGGGTGCTGTTGAAGTCAAATGTGTGCTCTAAGTCACTGAGGACATTACCTTTATTGCAGGAAGCAATAGGAAAACCTTGATAAATCCCATTACGGTCACTAGATGGTGCTGTCGTGAGTGCAACAGACTTGGAAAGAACCACAGAAGTGAAACCCCATCATGCTTTGCTACACATTGATCCTTCAGACACTGGACTGTTTTTGAAGATTTGCTGGCCACACGGTGAAGTTGGTCTCGGTTTGATGTAATGGCATAGTGCTTGTGAAGATCGTTGGTGATGGGATGGGTATTGATAAGATTCCATCAATATTGATTCCACTTATCGATCCAATTCCTTAATGAGTCCCTTATCAATACCTCTTGTGAATTTTCTGTGTACTAAAAGTTGGCTTGACAGGTTTTCTATGTCAACAACATTTTATTGAGTCTTAAAGTAAATAAATATGAAATTGGTCACTGGATCCTTGATCTCTGGACATAAATAAAAATAAATAAAATCTGTACATGGTCACTGGATCAAAGATCAGTGTAATACCCCGCCACCCATACGCTGATTGAGGCTGACCAAACTGCGTCAGAATGACACATCCAGCCACAATCAGGAAATATTGAGGTCTGAAGACCAATGGACAGCAGTCTGTGAGCATCTACATATTTGGTCCCATTCACTCGGCTCCCCTGAGTGTGTTGCACATGTTCAAAACACTCTTTGCACCATCGAGATGGAACACACATCTGACGGTGGTCTATGTCCGTTTTCTGTGCCACCTGATCTCAATCTACATATTCTGACAGCATCATAACAGCATCTGAAGCAATCTGATCACGGTTGATTGAGCTCTGAGATTGATCGGTCACATCAAAGCCTGCCGGCATGTTGTGCCACATATGTCCACCTCCACTGGACCCCGGCCAGGGAGGGAGAAGGAAATGTTGATATGCAATAACATGTATGTGGCACACATTCATCATGTGCAGCAGGTGTGAACAGCACACTATCAGGCCAAAAGTGCCGCGTGCCGTTGTGCCTCTCCGTGGTCTCATGTGCAGTAATGCATCTTTGCACGGGTCAGAGCTGAACGAACCTCACTGCTGTAATATACATATTATTACCTGATCACCATCTAAACTCTGTAGGAGCAGTGATGTGGAACTGTATTGACAAGATTATTAAACATGAAACTCACCTCCAGCACGGAACCAGGACAGTGCAGAGCCCACAGGATCCAAACCGCAGCCTGTGGTGAAAAGCCTCTCACCAGGCGTGCACTGAGCTGTGTTGTGCTCCAGAAGTGAGCAAAAAAGAAATTAACGTTTGCTGGAAAGGCTGCGTCTGATGCACAGTGTGACTGTTTGACCCACTGCCAGCAAACTTTCAGCAAACTTTGCTGAAAGTTTGACCACGCCTCTTTCCCTCCTTGACTGCGTCCAATTATGGCAATTTTTGCTGTTCCGGCCTGGTTCCTGCACATTCTTGCTGTGTGTGACGGGGGCTTAATTCATAAAGAATGGAGGACGTCTCATTTGGGGTGGGGGGAACTGGTTTTGGTTGATTGTAGTTTGTTGTCTGTATTGCAACATTTGGTGTCATTTGATTTAAAACGGCGTTTCACTTTGAAGTTAATTCCAACCGAAAACTATCTTTCCAACTTTACTCGGCAGAGAGCCGCGCATCATTTGGAGCTGTGCACTTAATCCCACAAAACAGAGGAACAGCACGGAGGACAAGTCTCGTTTCTTGCCCACGAGTCCCAGTTAGTGACTTTAGCCCGCAAAAAGGTGACTCATGATTGACATCTTTAAATGGCTTTGAGGGGGTTAATGAAGAACAGACAGACAGGTCTGTCTGTTCTTCATTTGCAGCTTCACAGAAACAGCGGGTCTGCAGTCAGCTTAGAGAAATTATCACTTTCCCGATACACACCCTCACAAACAATGGAAGCTGTGGTGTAATGTGCACTGAAAACAGATAAGGGAATCATTAAACAAAAAGGCTATTGATGTCTGTGGATCAAATCATTTCTTATCAGTTCTTAACAGGAATCGGTTTTTGATATTCATCCCTATTGCTTTAGGTTTTTTTTATTTAATTTTATGCACTACTTGTAATAGTTAAAGTACTTTTGGACATAAGTATTAAGTAGTCTGACTGATATGGATTTTTTTTTTGGGGGGGGGCAATAAAGATATTGAGGAGTAATAAATGAAAGATCCTGACTTATCTGCTGAAATATATATATTATATAAGAGAACAAATGCAAAACATATCTGATTTATACAGAAATACAGCTGCTGGGAGTGTGTTGCACCATCTTGGGTTATTTTATTCAAGCAACCAACCAATGTGCATTATGCTGCCTTCACTCCGTTTGGCAGCTGCGGTGTTGCATCACTCAGCATTTGCATAAAATAGACATCTCGTGTATTTTGACTCCGCCTAGCTGGCAGTGTAGCACCAACTGGTCTCTTGTCGCTATAAAGCTCCCACACTGTTTGAAAATGAAGAGCAGTTGGTCGCTTTGCCTCTGTCTCTTTTAGCGAATGTGACTTAGGAGTAATGAGGGTCCCAGCCATGCTTGACAGCACTGTAAACAAAGGCATCAGAGCATCCTCTGTTGGACAAACTACGTAATGACACCATTTCCAACAGTCAGAGTCTTTTTCTGCATTGTTTTTTTGGTAAAATTTAGTTTTCATTTGGGAAAAATAACACTGACGCAGATATGTTTGTGAAGGGCTCATGTTGGGCTCTAATGCTGAGAGCGGAGGAGGAGTTTAGTGCCATAAGTCCATGGGTGTTGACAACAGTGAAGATTTCTGAAGCAGACAGGAAAAGTCTGGAGATAGGAGAGTTTGTAGAAGAGTCCTTTGCTGGTTACTAGGGATGTGAATCGTTCAACAACTCAAGATTCAATTTGATTCCATTCTTGGGTTGACGCTTTGATTCAGAATCGATTTTCGATTCAAACAGCTCTGAGAAATAGTTATATTACTTAAAAAATGTTTATGTTTAAGAAAATGCAGCTTTACAAGGTTAATCAAGTGATTCTAGATATAAATTTACTTATCTGCTTTGCTCGTTCAGAGTTGGCTGGCAGTTTAGCGAAGCGCTGGTCAGTAGTTGGCAGAGACTGCTGCTCCGCTCTTTTAGCTCCGGGTGATGACGTAGCATGTGGGCTTGCGGATTTGAAGTGTTTCCGAAGTACATGACTTTCATTTTGCAGATTTTGCACACTGCATAAGTCATGTCAAGCTCCTTCTTATGCAGCAAATAATAAAATCCAAAATGCGCCCAGACATTTGCCTTCAGCAAAGATAGTGCTGGCTGAATTAGCTCTTCGTCCGCCATGCTAAGCTACAGCCACTGAACTCTGCAGCTCACGAGTGTTTGAAGCACGCCGGACCCCCCCCACTCGCGGGGACGCTGTAGTACGGAAGCCGTTGCCTGACAAACAGTACACGCAGCGAGTAAGCAAGAAAATGTTTTAAAAAATGCTTTTTAAAAATCTATTCTTGGACATTTTGGATCGATTCAGAATCGTAATAAATAAGAATCACGATTTGGACGTGAATCAATTTTTTCCGACACCCCTACTGGTTACTGTGTAATATAATGTTTTTAACAACCCCAAAAAGATATTTGTGCATCCTGTGGCATTTAATGTTGTCAGGCTTCATGTATTTAATGCATCAATCATCAGTTTGATGATAATAACTGAATTCATGACCCGAACATAAATAAACACTACCGTTATTTCCAAAGCTTCCAACAGCGGTGTTACACCTGTCGAGGGCAGAGCTGTGGTTGTCCACGATTTTAAAACCTGATTAATCCAAGTCCTCATAACATATGGTTTGCAGATTAGAAAATATGCATGTAGATCAATAACACTGTGAAAAAATGATACAACGTGCTGCAGTCGAATGCAGGACAGCGATACAAAACGTTCCTGATGGTCTCGTCGTGTCTTTGATTTGATTTGGTCATTTATTTAGTCCCCATGGGGGCAATTCAGGTGCAGTCAACAGTAAAAATTGCATTCATAAAAACACATCATACAAGTTCACAAAAACAGCAGAATAAATATACAAAACAAAAACCAAGAAATGAAGTGCAAGTCAGTGTAGACTTAAGTGCAACAGTGAGTCCTTAGGTGTTATTTAGGAGAGCAATGGCTGTGGGAATAAAAGAGTTTTTTAGTCTGTTGGTTCTGCATCTGGGCATTACCAGGCGTCTGCCCGAGGGGCAGATACTTAAATTGTGAGTGCAGAGGGTGTGCCCAATCCGCCATAATTTTCCTGGCTTTTGACACAACCCTTGTTTTAAAAAGGTCCATGATGTCCGTGCACTGAGTTCCCATAATTTTACCACATTCCTTGACAATATTACAAAGACGGTTGCGATTCTTAAGGTTCAGTAAGTTGAGCCAACACAGGAAGGAAAAGGTTAACACAGACTGCACAAAGCAACTGTAATACATTTTCATGAAGACACCATCTACGTTATAATTCCTATGTTTTCACAGAAAGTGTATTCTTTGATGCGCCTTACTGCACACTGCATTAACCTGCAATTCAAAGGATAATTTATTGTCAGTTTGGGTGCCCAGATACTTATAATTCTCAACAACATCTATGGGCTTCCCATCAATGGACATTTGATTCAGAACAGGTGGTGTTTTCCTGAAATCAGTGTGCATTTCTTTAGTTTTGTCCACATTTATATATAAAAAGGATGAATGGCACCACTCTAAAAAGTCCAGCAAGACCAAACTATGGTCTGTGGAGTCATCACCGTGCAGAAGGGACAGGATAACTGAATCATCTGCATATTTTATGATGTGATGATTATCATGTTGGCTTTGACAGAGATCAGTATAAAGAACAAACAACAAAGGAGATAAAATGCAGCCCTGAGGGACTCCAGTGGATGATACAACAGCATCGGAGAGAGTTTCATTAACTCTGACTCTCTGCAATCTGTTTGTTAAAAAGTCAATAATCCATAGAATTAGGCCAACATCAGTGTTCATGTCTCTTAATCGCTCTGCCAATACATGTGGTTGTATGCAGTTAAAAGCAGAGGAGAAATCAATAAACAACATCCAAATAAAGGTATTTACACCTTCAAGATGCTGCAAAGCCAGATTGAGTAGAGTGGAAAACGCATCATCCACGCCCCTTCCAGATTTGTTTGCGAACTGGAGTGGGTCTAACACTCCCTGTGTTTGTCTTAAAAGCTCCTCTTTCACAATTTTCTCAAAACTCTTCATAACAAGAGATGTTAGTGCTATAGGCCTGTAGTCGTTCGGTTCTTTAGGTGACTTGTTTTTTGGTATTGGAACAATTGTTGAGGATTTCCAAAGGGAGGGTACTGTGCGGAGTTCCATCGAACAAGAAAAGATGTGGCAGAATATATCAGCCAATTGCTCTGCACAGTTTTTAAGTACCCTTCCCCCAATACCATCAGGCCCTGGACTTGTCCTTTCCTTAACACTTTTAAGGTGCTTAAGGACCACACCTCTATCAATGGATAAGTTAATGTTACTGGGCTCATCATTCTGAAGGACACACAAATTGTGATTAAAATTTAGGACAATTAAATCGATTATAAAAGTATTCAATTCATTTGCAAAGATCACATCTGAAGGAAACAAGTTAGTGCTCAGAACACCAGAGCTTGATTTTGATTCCATTCCTAACATAGATTTCATTCCCTTCCAAGATGAATGTAGATTTCCAGAAGTAAAAAGGCTTTGCACTTTGTTCTTATGGTCATTTCTAGCTCTTTTAATATTTCTTTTGACTTCTTTCTGCAATCTGTGATACATAGACATATCCCCTCCTTCAAAGCATTTATTTCTCTGTATTATTGAGTCTCTAACATCTTTAGAGAACCAGAATTTGTTGTTTGAGAAGGAACGAAATGATCTGCGAGGGATAGTTATGTTTTCACAAAACGAGATGTAGGCAGACACAGTTTCTGTAAGTTTGTCAAGATCTGTGCAATTGTCTTTAAAAACATCCCAATCTGTGCAATCAAGGCACTCCTGGAGGCACTGAATGGAATCTGCGTTCCACACAGACGCTGTGCGTCTCTCTGCTTTGACTCTCTTAAAGAGAGGTTGGTAATAGGGCACAAGGTGAATGACATTACGGTCGGACGACCCTAGTGGCGCTCTGCGATTGACCTTTGATTGACCCAACACACAGATCGAGATATTTTGTGCGTCGTGTGGGGCAAGTTACATATTGTTCAAACCCTGGAAGTAATTTAGCAGGGTTACAATTGTTAAAATCTCCCATGATTAAATTAGGCACATCTGGGGAGATACCCTGGAGTTTGCGCACAGTGCGTGTAATCATCCGCGCAGCTATGTCAGCATTCGCCTTTGGATGAATGTAAACAATAGTCACAAACAGCAGAGGGAATTCCCTCGGGAGGTGGAACGGGCGCAAAGACACTGACAGGAGTTTGATGTCCTCCGTACACACAGACTCCCTCACAATTTCGGTCTTGCACCAAGACCAAAATTGTGAGGGAGTTGTGAGGGAAATTGTGTGTCTGTCCCTGTATTTAGCTGTTAGCATTTAGCATGAAACTGCGGAGCAGAGAACTCCAGCAGAATGAATGAAGAAAAGCAACACTTTACCATAATGTTGTAACTTCTTTCTTTCATGCTATCTGGCAAAAAGTTAATTTCAACTTTTCACATGATCAGAATGTTTGTGGTTCCCTCCCTTGCTGGAATGATTTTTAGTTCATCAGAGAAGTATGGCGTCATTGATGCTAATGGAATGGCATTGATTTTTTTCCCTGGCACGTGTTTTTGTCGACAGGTAATCTTTCATCTCGGGATTGTGACATCACTTCTCCTGTCTGAGCACTATCAAACAACACACAGTATTGTGAAATGATTTAGCCATATTTAATGTATAAAAGCTATGAAATATGGTGTACCATAGGGTTCTGTTCTGGGTCCATTATTCTCTCTCTATGAAAGTAAAGTAATAGCATGTTTAAGAAAGTGAGTGAAGCTCAAAATTCTTGTAATAGCTTTTATTTCCATACACACATTGCATTTGTGTGTATTGTGAAATAAACAATGCATTTGACTCGTGTAAATCTTGCTTTCATTAGTCCACAATTTTTTTGAACAACCTAATATTCCTTTTTGTTCAGTTTCTGTAAAATAATACATTTGATAAATTTTTCTAAATGTTTTGACTTAGAATAGAATGTGCAGTGTTCCCAATGCATTTGCATGTGTGGAAATTAAAGCTATTATAGGGATTTTGAGCTTTACTCACTTTTATAACTCACTATTATTTTGAACACAACTATAGCACCTCCTGGTCAGATTATACAGGAGTCATGGAATTATTTTTCAAGATTATGCAAATGTTTTAGGCATGTTTAATGTGAAATCTATGAAATGTGGGGTTCCTCAGGGTTCTGTTCTGGGTCCATTATTCTCTCTTTATGTAGCAGGTCTTGTTCGGATGGTAAATATCTACATTTTGCAAATAAATATGAACTAGCATGTTGCCCGTGGGGATCCATGGGCTGTAGATTGGGTAGTGTTTATAAAATAGGTAGCTGACATTTTTCAAGGGTAGTAATAAATAAAGCAATGAGTTAGAATGGCATGTGAGTCCAGAATGTTTTTAGAACCTTAGACCTAAACAGCTTTTTGAAGAGGAACTCAATCCTTTTATTTCCTGTAAACTGTATAATTTTTTGTTAATTTACTGTCTTAATGCATTTCTAAATTGTTTAGGTTGTTGCTGTCATATACACACTTATTATTATTATTATTATTATTGTTTCTATTTTGTCATTTGATTTTAAATGGACCACAATGGAAATAAGTGTTTTCATTTTCTTGCACTTACACTCATGCTTTTAATATAAAGATGATTTACTGCCCCCTGCTGGAAAGGCATCTGAGTCCAAAATGTAATTAGCAATGTTAACTAATATTCATAGCTTCTCCAAAACTATTAGTCCTATCAGTGTTCCGTTTTGGCATCGTTCATCCTTGACCCAATATACATAAGCACACCAAGCAGCAAATGTGAGCTGTGCTTTGTTTGTCCCTGATCGAAGTTGCACACACACACAGCAGGTGGTTTTAATTCAACAAAGATAGTGGCTGAAGACATTAAAACCAGCAAACATTTCACTCATGGCACCAACATGAAATTAAAGTCACTCATGGTGACAGCAACATGAGACTTATCTAAACTGACCAATTGGGCTACAAAAACACAATCAATAACTAATAACACTGCTAAAATAACATAAACCACAATAACAGCATTTAAAACCTCAAAAGCGACAACTCCCATGGTGCATTGCAGCACAGCATCCATTGTTTATTGGTTAGTTAAATTGCTAAATTCTCAAAAACATTAGTCCTATCAACTTTTTGTTTTCGCAGCGTTCATCCTCAACCCAAAATACATAAGTATAGCAAACGGCAAATGTCAGCTCTCCCCGGTTTTTGCGTGATCAAAGCCATGCACACACACACACATACAGGCCACTTGGCTATTATAATAAAGATAAGAGGTGATGCTGCTTTATTGTTGGTAACTACATCATTTGTTTTGGTGGTCCCGTGACCACTTTGAGTTGGTGACAGATGTATCTGTCTGTTGTGACTTTCTCCTGAGCGTTACCAGTCATTGGGTTGAAGTAAAAAGGTTTTCTTTATTTATTTTTCTCCTCGTTGACTCCTTGAAATGTTTCTTGGTGTTTGTTCTGGTTGACACTACCTCTGTGTGATGTCTAATTCCAGGTGCTGGTTTTTATGCTCTTCCTGTGTGTAAATACCCACCTGTCCTCGCTGCTGGACCCTCAGGTGATTTCTACATGCACACATGCTTAAGTAGGTTCAGACGTGGCACCTTTTTTGAGATTATGGCCCACACAAGATTCACGTGACACTTTGACACCTTATATGCTCCCTCTGAGGATGAATAAATCTTTCTTCTCAGGCACCTGAGGATAATTATGTAATGGTTTCTTATGGTCATGTATCTGGGTGATCTGTTGAGGACAGTGTAGTGGTTTCTCTCTTGTTCTCCACCTACTGAAGCCTCTAACAGCCAGTTAGCATCATCTTCCTGGGATAAATTGTGAGCTGAGACACAGCTTCTGCTGTGTCAAAAACGCGATGCATCTTATTAAAAATAATGCTTTTCAGAACAATTCGCGCCAGTTCTGCCACGGCTGATGCTTCTGGTGTGAAAACCCCTTAACACTTTCAAGATTATATGCAAATCAATCTAGTGACAGGGGATACTGGCATCCTATAACAGTGTATATAAAGAAAATCTGCAGACAAGAGACAACACAAATCTAATCTAATGCTACTAAGTATAATATATTATACTACAAAACCAGTACCACAAGACTGGAACTTGTCCACAAAAACCAACACACTAGAACATGAACATGCACATATATAGATGAACAAAGTATCAACATGAGTGTGAAAGGATGAACTTCACAAATATATCAGGGAACAATGCAGTTTGATTGACCATGTCTATGCTGTGGCTGCTGCTGCTACTGTTGAGTCACTGTGGCACCAAGTCAGCTGCCTTTGACACAGTCGACCACGTGATTCTGCTGCATCGTCTCGAGCAGTGTGTGAGCATTACAGGCTCTGCTCTCACCTGGTTTAGTTCTTGCCTCACAGAGCGGAGCTTTTACCTGCAGTTGGGCCACTTTTCTTCAGATGTGGCCCCACTGACCTGTGGAGTCCCTCAAGGCTCCATTCTAGGTCCTATTCTTTTCCCTTTGTACATGTTGCCTCTCTGCAGTATCTTTCAAAAATGCCAAATATCTTTCCATTGCTTTTCCGATGATGTCCAAATTTACCTGCCACTAAGGTCATTAGGCAGTGACCCAATGCAGCCATTATTGGATTGTTTGAGTGAGGTCAAATCTTGGATGAGTGTTTACCTATTAAATCTTAATGAATCCAAGATGGAGGTTATCCTGTTTGGGGGTAGCACTTCCACAGCCTGCTCTGCTCATGTCCTGGGTCCCCTGAGCTCCAACATTCACTCCTGTGTGAGGAACCATGTGGTGATTTTTGACAGCCATTTGATAAGCAGATCAGTGCTGTTGTTATAATAAGGTTCTTTCAACTCTGTCTGCAAGCAAAGTCCAAGAAATATTTCTCTAGGATTGACCTTGAGAAGGTTATCCAAGCCTTTGTCACAAGTAGACTAGATTATTGTAACTCTCTGTACGTTGGTTTGGATCAGACCTCTCTAAACCGCCTTCAGCTTATTTACAACGTTGCTGCTTGTCTTCTTTTGGGAAAGAAAAAGTCTGACCACATTCCGGCGGTCTTGGCTACCGGACCATTACCGGGTTGATTTTAAACTTCATTTAATTGTTTTTAAAGCCCTCAATGGCCCCAGTGTATCTTTCAGAGCTTCGTTTTTCTTAAACCCCAACCAGAGCCTTAAGGTCTTCTGACCAACTGTTGCTGGAGGTGCGTAAAACCAGATTAAAGATGAGAGGTGACAGAGCCTTTGAACAAATGCCCCCAGGCTCTGGAATAGTCTCCCCTTTAATATTAGATCATCCCTGTCCCTAGAGACATTTAAATCCTCTTTAAAAACCTATTTCTTTTCTCTGGCATTTCCTAACTGAGCGATTACGTCTCTGTTTCACCTTAGTATTTCTTCTGTTTTTCTTGTTGCTTAATGCTGACAAATTATACCTTATTTGTAGTCTTTCGGTATCATGGCTCAAGCAGAGGGTCGCCCCTTTGAGTCTGGTCTGCTTGAGGTTTCTTTCTCAAATCTTCAGAGGGAGTTTTTTCTTACCGCTGTCACCTGTGTTCTTGCTCTGGGGACTGGTAAGGTTAGACCTTACTTCTGCCTGATGCAGCTTTGTTGTGATTTGGCACTATATAAATAAAGTAAATTAAATCAAACTAAATTATTTCAAAATTATTTTAAATTACTTTTACTCTTTATTTAGCTTTGTCTTTTATTTGTTTTATTGCCTGTTGTAATTTTATTGTTATTTTTATTCCATTTATTTGTGATTTGGGGTAACTTGGTGCCCATTTTTTAAATTATGTGCAGCACTTTGGTCGACTGCTGTCGATTTAAATGTACTTTAGAAATAAAGGTTGAGTTGAGCCTGTGCGCCACCTGAAACCACTCCGCTGGTAACATCAGGCTCTTTAGATGGTGCACTCTCTCTCTCACACACACACACACACACACCCCTTTGGTGTCTGGTTTTGACCACTGCTGACGTTTGACCTTGTTTGAGCCCCACATCTTGCCAACTTTTGCGTACAGAGTGTTTTGGAACTTCTAACCGTTGTTGGATATTTATTTCAATCAATCAATCAATCAACTTTTTTTTTTATATAGCACCAAATCACAACAAACAGTTGCCCCAAGGCGCTCTATATTGTAAGGCAAGGCCATACAATAATTATGAAAAACCCCAACGGTCAAAACGACCCCCTATGAGCAAGCACTTGGCTACAGTGGGAAGGAAAAACTCCCTTTTAACAGGAAGAAACCTCCAGCAGAACCAGGCTCAGGGAGGGGCAGTCTTCTGCTGAGACTGGTTGGGGCTGAGGGAAAGAACCAGGAAAAAGACATGCTGTGGAGGGGGGCAGAGATCGATCACTAATGATTAAATGCAGAGTGATGCATACGGAGCAAAAAGAGAAAGAAACAGTGCATCATGGGAACCCCCCCACAGTCTACGTCTAAAGCAGCATAACCAAGGGATGGTCCAGGGTCACCTGATCCAGCCCTAACTATAAGCCTTAGCGAAAAGGAAAGTTTTAAGCCTAATCTTAAAAGTAGAGAGGGTGTCTGTCTCCCTGATCTGAATTGGGAGCTGGTTCCACAGGAGAGGAGCCTGAAAGCTGAAGGCTCTGCCTCCCATTCTACTCTTACAAACCCTAGGAACTACAAGTAAGCCTGCAGTCTGAGAGCGAAGCGCTCTATTGGGGTGATATGGTACTACGAGGTCCCTAAGATAAGATGGGACCTGATTATTCAAAACCTTATAAGTAAGAAGAAGAATTTTAAATTCTATTCTAGAATTAACAGGAAGCCAATGAAGAGAGGCCAACACGGGTGAGATATGCTCTCTCCTGCTAGTCCCCGTCAGTACTCTAGCTGCAGCATTCTGAACCAACTGAAGGCTTTTTAGGGAACTTTTAGGACAACCTGATAATAATGAATTACAATAGTCCAGCCTAGAGGAAATAAATGCATGAATTAGTTTTTCAGCATCACTCTGAGACAAGACCTTTCTGATTTTAGAGATATTGCGTAAATGCAAAAAGGCAGTCCTACATATTTGTTTAATATGCGCTTTGAATGACATCCTGATCAAAAATGACTCCAAGATTTCTCACAGTATTACTAGAGGTCAGGGAAATGCCATCCAGAGTAAAGATCTGGTTAGACACCATGCTTCTAAGATTTGTGGGGCCAAGTACAATAACTTCAGTTTTATCTGAGTTTAAAAGCAGGAAATTAGAGGTCATCCATGTCTTTATGTCTGTAAGACAATCCTGCAGTTTAGCTAATTGGTGTGTATCCTCTGGCTTCATGGATAGATAAAGCTGGGTATCATCTGCGTAACAATGAAAATTTAAGCAATACCGTCTAATAATACTGCCTAAGGGAAGCATGTATAAAGTGAATAAAATTGGTCCTAGCACAGAACCTTGTGGAACTCCATAATTAACTTTAGTCTGTGAAGAAGATTCCCCATTTACATGAACAAACTGTAATCTATTAGACAAATATGATTCAAACCACCGCAGTGCAGTGCCTTTAATACCTATGGCATGCTCTAATCTCTGTAATAAAATTTTATGGTCAACAGTATCAAAAGCAGCACTGAGGTCCAACAGAACAAGCACAGAGATAAGTCCACTGTCCGAAGCCATAAGAAGATCATTTGTAACCTTCACTAATGCTGTTTCTGTACTATGATGAATTCTAAAATCTGACTGAAACTCTTCAAATAGACCATTCCTCTGCAGGTGATCAGTTAGCTGTTTTACAACTACCCTCTCAAGAATCTTTGAGAGAAAAGGAAGGTTGGAGATTGGCCTATAATTAGCTAAGATAGCTGGGTCAAGTGATGGCTTTTTAAGTAATGGTTTAATTACTGCCACCTTAAAAGCCTGTGGTACATAGCCAACTAACAAAGATAGATTGATCATATTTAAGATTGAAGCATTAAATAATGGTAGGACTTCCTTGAGCAGCCTGGCAGGAATGGGGTCTAATAAACATGTTGATGGTTTGGATGAAGTAACTAATGAAAATAACTCAGACAGAACAATCGGAGAGAAAGAGTCTAACCAAATACCGGCATCACTGAAAGCAGCCAAAGATAACGATACATCTTTGGGATGGTTATGAGTAATTTTTTCTCTAATAGTCAAAATTTTGTTAGCAAAGAAAGTCATGAAGTCATTACTAGTTAAAGTTAATGGAATACTCAGCTCAATAGAGCTCTGACTCTTTGTCAGCCTGGCTACAGTGCTGAAAAGAAACCTGGGGTTGTTCTTATTTTCTTCAATTAGTGATGAGTAGAAAGATGTCCTAGCTTTACGGAGGGCTTTTTTATAGAGCAACAAACTCTTTTTCCAGGCTAAGTGAAGATCTTCTAAATTAGTGAGACGCCATTTCCTCTCCAACTTACGGGTTATCTGCTTTAATCTACGAGTTTGTGAGTTATACCACGGAGTCAGACACTACTGATTTAAAGCTCTCTTTTTCAGAGGAGCTACAGCATCCAAAGTTGTCTTTGATGATGAGTGGTTAGCACTGTTGCCTCACAGCAAGAAGGTCATTGAATTTGGTTCCCACCTGTGGCCTTTCTGTGTGGAGTTTGCATGGGTTTCCTCTGGGTGCTCCGGTTTCCTCCCACATTTAAAGACATGCAGGTTAGCTGAATTGGAAACTTTATAATTGCACAGGTCTCCCTTGCAAAAGAGGTCTCTATCTCAATGGGACTAACCTGGCAAATAAAGGTTAAATTAAATTAAAATCTGAAAAGACAGCAAGTAGTTAAAATCCAAGATGGCACACATGGAGGGACACAGCAGACGCCAGAATATTCGGATTGTTGATTGAAACTGATGCTATTGAGGGCCCGCCCCCTTCTGATTTTTTTCTCCCAACTCCTCGACAATGTTTCTGGAATGGAGGTGCTCGCTTCACATCGGGATTGGACAGAACGTACTGGAGCTTAAAGGACATGTCCCACCAAAATCATAACAATTTAGATTTAGGCTGTTAGTGAGCACCTGCTGATCCACCGGGATTACTTTGTGCACTTCCGTGACCAGTTTGAAAGTATACAGCATTCACAACAAACAGCTACGGAGATGTCTGAAAACAGAGTACTCATGAGTACTCGGGTGTTTCTGACAGGTGACGTAGTTAATGGAAGCGTCCCAGTGTGTGCTTAATGGAATGTAGCTGATAACATTAAGAACTGAAGCACAGATTAATTCCAAACTTTACATAAGTGTGATGTCGTGTTATGACGATTTTTGTGATAAGTGATCATTTTGATGTGGTCACGGTAAAAGCTGTGGCTCAAAGAAGCACACACACACACCAAGCTTTGTAGCACAAATACACGCATTCCAGCTCCAAATTTCCCCCCCCCCCCCCCCCAAAAAAACAAAATAAAAATCTAGCCACAAAAAACAAAAGGAGTAAAATCAGAACATGCCAGACTCACCATCATGTTATGGATTAATTTCCAAATGTAAGCTCCATGCAGTCAAAGAAGCGCACACGTGAGATTGCCAGCTGCAATTCTGCCTCTCTCTCGATCGTGGCACGTAAAATAATGTCCATGACCTCCTGGAAATAATGTATTCTGACTTTTTCCAATGTAACAAATCCATCTCCATGTCCAAGCAGTCTGTTAAAAACAATGTCCTACAATGTCCAGACACTTCATCGGGTGCATCTCTGGTCAAATCTCGTTGACTCCTGGTGACTTGCAAATGAGGAGTTTTTTGGCTACCTCAGTGACTTCCATTGGGGAGATGGCACCAGATCTGCCCAAGCCTTTCATCCCTGCCTCCTTTGTAGAAGGTAATGTCAGGAGGATTGAGGAGATCCTCAAAGTGTTCCTTCCACTTGCTGACTATATCCCCAGTCCAAGTAAACAGCTCTCCAACTTAAATAACTCAGGAAAGGGAGGCAGTTCTATATCCAGGCTGTTTTTAGCAGTTTTCCAGAACTGCTTTGAACCCGACCAAAAGTCATTCTGCATGGTTTCTCCAAACTCCTCCCACATGAGTTTGTGGTTGCGGAACCACTGGCTGCAGTCCTTCTGGCCTGCAGGTAAATGTCTGCTGATTATGGAGACAACCAAACACAAAAGGCCCCCTCCTTCAGCCTGATGGCTTCCCTCATTGCAGGTCTCCACTCTGGGTTCTTGGGTTGCCACTGCAAGAAGCATCAACCACCATCTGGCCACTGGTTTGACCATGGACCAGTCTGACTCCATTCCCCTGACCTCTTATGTATGCAGGAGATGTTCTTTGGGGGTGCAAGTTAAATGTCTTTTGGACAGGTTCATTCACCAAAAGTTTCCATAGAACCCTCATGACTCATTTAGGTTTTCCTGATCAGTTTTCAATGGCTGACCCTACTCATTACCTGGTGGTGATCAGTTGACAGCCCACCCCTCTGTTAGTGTCCCTGTCTGTGTCAGTCTGTCATAACATGATTATCAAATTGATCTTTGACCAAGTGTGGTTTGGTATCCCGTGTACTCATGAACACTCTTGTGCTGGAAGAAGGTGCCTGTAATGAGAGCCCATGACCATCACAAAGGTTCAGCAACAATACACCAATCAGACTCAAATTAGGGGGGCCATTCCTTCCAATCACTATCTCCAGGTTTCTCCATCCCCTTCCTGAATCGGCACCTTGACGGGGTAAGGGGCTTTGAGCTCCACTGGTCCTGGAGGCTGCGTAGTCTGGAGCATCAGCTCCTGATGGAGCATCTCATGGAAAATTGGTAATTGTGTGGAGATAGACTCCAGGCAACTAGAAATGACCCTTCCATGAGTGGGACAATAAGGGAGTTACCTCGCCTGGGTTAGAGAGACCAGGGCCTCCTCCTGGAGCCAGCCTTAAGGGGAAGCTTGAAGCTGAGCACCTGGTGGCCGGGCCTATAAGTTTGGGTCTTGGTCTCACCAGTGACGTGTGGTGAGGTTGATGGCTGGTGAAGCCACTGACTTCATCACAATCAGATTTAAATACATATGAAGTTCACAGAGTAGCTTATTCACCATTTGATTGGCAGCAGTTAACGGTTATATTTAAAATCTCATATCAGCATTCTTTACACATACAAACTGTAGCACACAAAAAGCACATTTAATTAAAAAATTATTATGGGCTTACCTTTACTTATAAATGAAGTCCATGTGCCGCTCCTTCTGAACAAAAGCATCAATCAATCAATTCAATCAATCAATCAATTTTTTTATATAGCGCCAAATCACAACAAACAGTTGCCCCAAGGCGCTTTATATTGTAAGGCAGTGCCATACAATAATTATGTAAAACCCCAACGGTCAAAACGACCCCCTGTGAGCAAGCACTTGGCTACAGTGGGAAGGAAAAACTCCCTTTTAACAGGAAGAAACCTCCAGCAGAACCAGGCTCAGGGAGGGGCAGTCTTCTGCTGGGACTGGTTGGGGCTGAGGGAGAGAACCAGGAAAAAGACATGCTGTGGAGGGGAGCAGAGATCGATCACTAATGATTAAATGCAGAGTGGTGCATACAGAGCAAAAAGAGAAAGAAACAG
This sequence comes from Thalassophryne amazonica, assembly GCF_902500255.1. Taxonomy (NCBI): domain Eukaryota; kingdom Metazoa; phylum Chordata; class Actinopteri; order Batrachoidiformes; family Batrachoididae; genus Thalassophryne; species Thalassophryne amazonica. Next base: position 1,062,743 of record NC_047110.1, read on the forward strand.
TGCATCATGGGAACCCCCCAGCAGTCTAAGTCTATAGCAGCATAACTAAGGGATGGTTCAGGGTCACCTGATCCAGCCCTAACTATAAGCTTTAGCAAAAAGGAAAGTTTTAAGCCTAATCTTAAAAGTAGAGAGGGTGTCTGTCTCCCTGATCTGAATTGGGAGCTGGTTCCACAGGAGAGGAGCCTGAAAGCTGAAGGCTCTGCCTCCCATTCTACTCTTACAAACCCTAGGAACTACAAGTAAGCCTGCAGTCTGAGAGCGAAGCGCTCTATTGGATGACTCTATCAATGACTTGTTTGTAAGTTTTCCTGATCTTCCTTCAGTTTTAAAAGTCTCTCTGTCTCAGTGGAGATCACTGTCAGGGAAGAAAGTCGTCCTTTATGAGTCCGAGTCCGACTCTGTGTTTGGAGCCTTTTCTGGCTTTGAATCTGAGTGGTTGACTGCTCGTCTGTAATGAGAAAAGTCTTCAGGTCACAATATCTCATCTGAGTCCAGACATTGTCACAAGTTGAGAAAATAAGGAAGAAATGGCAGTTTCTTGCTGGACGTCCACACAGTCAGACTTTATGTGTGTCTTCTGTTGTCTGAAACAAACCTTTCAGCTCCGGTCTTTGGTCGTCCTTTTATTATTACCCCCTGCTTCGATTGAAAGTCCAGTTTAGAAAATTGTTTGTTTGGATATGTAATCCTTCATTCTTAAAGTCCAGACGAGAGGAAAAAATAAATGAACGGCTGCACTTGTAGTTTGCTGTCACTTATTCTGCAGCTGAGGAGTTGCTGCAAGAAGAATCCCTGGGATCACTAGTGCCCCCTACCATGAGGCAGGAGAACTGCGTGCCTCACCTGGTGCCTTTTTGCAGCTGTTTTGTGATCGCTCAGCACACGAAACACATTACACACACATACAGCTGTTGAGAAAAAACACTGTACATTATGTACATCAGCTAAACTATGGAATTTAAGTTCATACAGCCAAAGTTCTGTCCAAGGTGAGGCTCGGCTGGCTGCTGCCTCACCGCACGTCTCTGCTCAGTATTTGAACAGCAAATGTGAAAATTCAGAGATTTTGAATTTAAAAAAATAATCTAAAACTGATGAAGTTAAAAGGAAAATAACATAGTAGTAGTAGTATTATAGTACAAATCACTGGATAAATCACTGGATAAATAAAACCATTTAATTTATTTTTTTTCTTTCCATGATAGCAGGTGAGGCACAGACTCACCTGACTGTATGTCACTGGGTCTCACCACCCACAAGGAGACAGGGAGGCACCTGGTGTGCTGCTTCATGGTGAACAGGGGTGTAAACCCACACAGACCGATCCTTGGCAGATGTTACACATCCAATCTGAAGATGCTTTGTGTGCAATTTACTTTCTTCTGTTGCCACGGTGACTGAAAAACACAAATGAGTCAGAGTAGTTCTCCAGGAATGTGCACACTTCCACACTGCTGGGAAGACATTGTGTGCTGATGGCAGCCACTAACGCGTTCTTCTGCTTTCTGCAGGATCAAGACCAGCAGAGGTCCAGAACCATGTGCACATATCTGCTGACGGTGCTGGTGGACTCGCCTGATTGGCTTGTCATCTTTCAGTTAAAGGGTACAAAAGCCATTTCTGCAGAGAGAACTAATAGGGCAGTACAGTCTCATTTGGGAGCGGGTGCGAAAGGGGTAAAATATGATGCATATGATGTAATTTCTCTACTTCCGGTGTACGAACCACAGCATTTTAAATGGGGTTTTGGGCAAATTACATGCAAAGAAAGTGAGAATGCAAAGAAAAAGTGACAATGTGGTGGGAAAGTGGACATGTGTTGCTGTTCGTTTTTGATCTGGAGCACAGACGTGTCGAGGCGGTTTTGCAGGCGAGAGAACGGAGCTACTTTGGTTAGCTGTGGAGGCTAACACTTACCGACATGACGTCTCCCACCTCCTCGCCTTTTCTTCTCCACCGGGAACTGAAAAAAGAAATACTTTTCACTACCGCTTCTGTGATTGTAGCCAAAAACAAAACCGTACACCATTTATCTGTGTGAAGTTATGCTGTGTATATATTAAATGGAGGTCCCCGTAAGTGCAGATCCCGCAATATCACGGAGGGTTCAAATGAGACTACGGTCTCCTGCAAAATCAGGTTCCAGCCTCAACATGATTGCGTGGGTGTGCCCAGACACTCGTGGTGATACTGCATGTTCTCGTCTCTTGGACCAGTCACAATGCAGAATGATGAGTGGCTTTTTCTCAGTCTGGACATCTAAACAGCATCTGTGCACGTGTCTCCAGAGACAGACAGCATCTGAAGCTGCTGCCTTTATTTTGAAAACCAAATCTATCAAATGTTATTGTAGCAAAATAACTTATTCTCATGAAGATGTTTTTACCAAACGAAGCTGCTTTAGCGACACGAGGTTTTCAGGTAGACAGACTTTATGTTGACACTGTTTAGGAACTCTGAGTCTCCTCATGAAGAATTTGTTTCTCTTGACACCAGAACACGCTAAGCTGCCATCACTCAGCATGATGACGTCAGACGCTTCCTGCCGACTGCTGCCGTTTGTCTTTTACAGGTTAGTCTGTGACAGAAGAATGCTCACAAATACCCATCAAGCTGTCCATCAGAAGGACACTGTAGTTTTTGTCCTAATGTTGTTTGTATTTCTGACCAGAGGAAACTTTTATCTCTGACTGGGATGTGACCCTAACACTCTGAGGACGTAACGCTAACATTCTGGGGACATGACTGTAACACTCTGGGGATGTGACTCTAACACTCTGAGGACATAACGCTAACATTTTGGGGACATGACTGTAACACTCTGGGGATGTGACTCTGACACTCTGAGGACATAACGCTAACATTCTGGGGACATGACTGTAACACTCTGGGGATGTGACTCTGACACTCTGAGGACGTAACGCTAACATTCTGGGGACATGACTGTAACACTCTGGGGATGTGACTCTGACACTCTGAGGACGTAACGCTAACATTCTGGGGACATGACTGTAACACTCTGGGGATGTGACTCTGACACTCTGAGGACATAACGCTAACATTCTGGGGACATGACTGTAACACTCTGGGGATGTGACTCTGACACTCTGAGGACATAACGCTAACATTTTGGGGACATGACTGTAACACTCTGGGGATGTGACTCTGACACTCTGAGGACATAACGCTAACATTCTGGGGACATGACTGTAACACTCTGGGGATGTGACTCTAACACTCTGAGGACATAACGCTAACATTTTGGGGACATGACTGTAACACTCTGGGGATGTGACTCTGACACTCTGAGGACATAACGCTAACATTCTGGGGACATGACTGTAACACTCTGGGGATGTGACTCTGACACTCTGAGGACGTAACGCTAACATTCTGGGGACATGACTGTAACACTCTGGGGATGTGACTCTGACACTCTGAGGACATAACGCTAACATTCTGGGGACATGACTGTAACACTCTGGGGATGTGACTCTGACACTCTGAGGACGTAACGCTAACATTCTGGGGACATGACTGTAACACTCTGGGGATGTGACTCTGACACTCTGAGGACGTAACGCTAACATTCTGGGGACATGACTGTAACACTCTGGGGATGTGACTCTGACACTCTGAGGACGTAACGCTAACATTCTGGGGACATGACTGTAACACTCTGGGGATGTGACTCTGACACTCTGAGGACGTAACGCTAACATTCTGGGGACATGACTGTAACACTCTGGGGATGTGACTCTGACACTCTGAGGACGTAACGCTAACATTCTGGGGACATGACTGTAACACTCTGGGGATGTGACTCTGACACTCTGAGGACGTAACGCTAACATTCTGGGGACATGACTGTAACACTCTGGGGATGTGACTCTGACACTCTGAGGATGTAACGCTAACATTCTGGGGACATGACTGTAACACTCTGGGGATGTGACTCTGACACTCTGAGGACGTAACGCTAACATTCTGGGGACATGACTGTAACACTCTGGGGATGTGACTCTGACACTCTGAGGACGTAACGCTAACATTCTGGGGACATGACTGTAACACTCTGGGGATGTGACTCTGACACTCTGAGGACGTAACGCTAACATTCTGGGGACATGACTGTAACACTCTGGGGATGTGACTCTGACACTCTGAGGACGTAACGCTAACATTCTGGGGACATGACTGTAACACTCTGGGGATGTGACTCTGACACTCTGAGGACGTAACGCTAACATTCTGGGGACATGACTGTAACACTCCGGGGACGTGACTCTGACACTGTGGGGACAGACGGTCACTGGCTTCCTGTGACTGGAGATGTTTTGTTCTCAGACTGATGCTGCAGCAGAGTGCTGAGCTCCAGCACAGAGCCGTCGCTTGTCCAGGATTTGTCCATACGGCTGTCCTTTGCTACATCGAGCTGCTGCAGCTTTTCCTGGATGGACAAATGCCTCAAACACAGACTGACGCTGCAGCCAATGAGGTGACAGAGAACTTGATGTCACAGAGGCAGAAAGCAAACACAGATCCTGAACAATGTTCTGATTTCAAACAGATGGAGGTGCTACAGATTCAGAGCCGCAGTAAAGAGTTTGTGCTGAGGACCATTGCTGAGGCTCCGCCCACTGCTCTCCGCTGTAGTCAGCTGACACAGGTCTCTCTCTCTCACACACACACACACACACAGAGTCATGTCTTTTGTTTTTACTGTGATGTTGCTGCGTTTCCAGCTGGAGTCCCTGTGTGCACATTTGGACCCAGAAGTGGCAGCAGCTCTGTCTCAACACGTCGGCCCAGAGATGGACTTCCTGTGAACGTGTGATGTCACACTGACCAGCAGGAAGTGGTGCTCACATTGACAGAAGAAATGTGATGACAGACTCGACTTGACTCTTAATCAAATTAAATAAGAATAAAGATCTGACTTCAAGTGTTGTAAAATATTTAAAATAACTGTTATTATACACATATCTATGTTGTGCACACTGCAGTAACACACACACACTGTTCCTCAGATGTTTGAAAAATTTGTACATGATGTGCACACACTGCTGTGTTCTGAAGATGTTTTGGATGGAAAATATTCATGTGTTGAACTTTCTTGTTCCAGTACTTTCAGGTACACACACAGTTTAACACCACGTGTCCTAAAGAACCACTCAGTGGTTCCAGCAGCGGCGGGTCCTGAAAAACCTCTCAGGAAGGCAATTTTTTTGCTGATAATGATTAATCAATCAATCAATCAATCAATTTTTTTTTTATATAGCGCCAAATCACAACAAACAGTTGCCCCAAGGCGCTTTATATTGTAAGGCAAAGCCATACAATAATTATGTAAAACCCCAACGGTCAAAACGACCCCCTGTGAGCAAGCACTTGGCTACAGTGGGAAGGAAAAACTCCCTTTTAACAGGAAGAAACCTCCAGCAGAACCAGGCTCAGGGAGGGGCAGTCTTCTGCTGGGACTGGTTGGGGCTGAGGGAGAGAACCAGGAAAAAGACATGCTGTGGAGGGGAGCAGAGATCAATCACTAATGATTAAATGCAGAGTGGTGCATACAGAGCAAAAAGAGAAAGAAACAGTGCATCATGGGAACCCCCCAGCAGTCTAAGTCTATAGCAGCATAACTAAGGGACGGTTCAGGGTCACCTGATCCAGCCCTAACTATAAGCTTTAGCAAAAAGGAAAGTTTTAAGCCTAATCTTAAAAGTAGAGAGGGTGTCTGTCTGCCTGATCTGAATTGGGAGCTGGTTCCACAGGAGAGGAGCCTGAAAGCTGAAGGCTCTGCCTCCCATTCTACTCTTACAAACCCTAGGAACTACAAGTAAGCCTGCAGTCTGAGAGCGAAGCGCTCTATTGGGGTGATATGGTACTACGAGGTCCCTAAGATAAGATGGGACCTGATTATTCAAAACCTTATAAGTAAGAAGAAGAATTTTAAATTCTATTCTAGAATTAACAGGAAGCCAATGAAGAGAGGCCAATATGGGTGAGATATGCTCTCTCCTTCTAGTCCCCGTCAGTACTCTAGCTGCAGCATTTTGAATTAACTGAAGGCTTTTTAGGGAACTTTTAGGACAACCTGATAATAATGAATTACAATAGTCCAGCCTAGAGGAAATAAATGCATGAATTAGTTTTTCAGCATCACTCTGAGACAAGACCTTTCTGATTTTAGAGATATTGCGTAAATGCAAAAAGGCAGTCCTACATATTTGTTTAATATGCGCTTTGAATGACATATCCTGATCAAAAATGACTCCAAGATTTCTCACAGTATTACTAGAGGTCAGGGTAATGCCATCCAGAGTAAGGATCTGGTTAGACACCATGCTTCTAAGATTTGTGGGGCCAAGTACAATAACTTCAGTTTTATCTGAGTTTAAAAGCAGGAAATTAGAGGTCATCCATGTCTTTATGTCTGTAAGACAATCCTGCAGTTTAGCTAATTGGTGTGTATCCTCTGGCTTCATGGATAGATAAAGCTGGGTATCATCTGCGTAACAATGAAAATTTAAGCAATACCGTCTAATAATACTGCCTAAGGGAAGCATGTATAAAGTGAATAAAATTGGTCCTAGCACAGAACCTTGTGGAACTCCATAATTAACTTTAGTCTGTGAAGAAGATTCCCCATTTACATGAACAAACTGTAATCTATTAGACAAATATGATTCAAACCACCGCAGTGCAGTGCCTTTAATACCTATGGCATGCTCTAATCTCTGTAATAAAATTTTATGGTCAACAGTATCAAAAGCAGCACTGAGGTCCAACAGAACAAGCACAGAGATAAGTCCACTGTCCGAAGCCATAAGAAGATCATTTGTAACCTTCACTAATGCTGTTTCTGTACTATGATGAATTCTAAAATCTGACTGAAACTCTTCAAATAGACCATTCCTCTGCAGGTGATCAGTTAGCTGTTTTACAACTACCCTGTCAAGAATCTTTGAGAGAAAAGGAAGGTTGGAGATTGGCCTATAATTAGCTAAGATAGCTGGGTCAAGTGATGGCTTTTTAAGTAATGGTTTAATTACTGCCACCTTAAAAGCCTGTGGTACATAGCCAACTAACAAAGATAGATTGATCATATTTAAGATTGAAGCATTAAATAATGGTAGGACTTCCTTGAGCAGCCTGGCAGGAATGGGGTCTAATAAACATGTTGATGGTTTGGATGAAGTAACTAATGAAAATAACTCAGACAGAACAATCGGAGAGAAAGAGTCTAACCAAATACCGGCATCACTGAAAGCAGCCAAAGATAACGATACATCTTTGGGATGGTTATGAGTAATTTTTTCTCTAATAGTCAAAATTTTGTTAGCAAAGAAAGTCATGAAGTCATTACTAGTTAAAGTTAATGGAATACTCAGCTCAATAGAGCTCTGACTCTTTGTCAGCCTGGCTACAGTGCTGAAAAGAAACCTGGGGTTGTTCTTATTTTCTTCAATTAGTGATGAGTAGAAAGATGTCCTAGCTTTACGGAGGGCTTTTTTATAGAGCAACAAACTCTTTTTCCAGGCTAAGTGAAGATCTTCTAAATTAGTGAGACGCCATTTCCTCTCCAACTTACGGGTTATCTGCTTTAATCTACGAGTTTGTGAGTTATACCACGGAGTCAGACACTACTGATTTAAAGCTCTCTTTTTCAGAGGAGCTACAGCATCCAAAGTTGTCTTTGATGATGAGTGGTTAGCACTGTTGCCTCACAGCAAGAAGGTCATTGAATTTGGTTCCCACCTGTGGCCTTTCTGTGTGGAGTTTGCATGGGTTTCCTCTGGGTGCTCCGGTTTCCTCCCACATTTAAAGACATGCAGGTTAGCTGAATTGGAAACTTTATAATTGCACAGGTCTCCCTTGCAAAAGAGGTCTCTATCTCAATGGGACTAACCTGGCAAATAAAGGTTAAATTAAATTAAAATCTGAAAAGACAGCAAGTAGTTAAAATCCAAGATGGCACACATGGAGGGACACAGCAGACGCCAGAATATTCGGATTGTTGATTGAAACTGATGCTATTGAGGGCCCGCCCCCTTCTGATTTTTTTCTCCCAACTCCTCGACAATGTTTCTGGAATGGAGGTGCTCGCTTCACATCGGGATTGGACAGAACGTACTGGAGCTTAAAGGACATGTCCCACCAAAATCATAACAATTTAGATTTAGGCTGTTAGTGAGCACCTGCTGATCCACCGGGATTACTTTGTGCACTTCCGTGACCAGTTTGAAAGTATACAGCATTCACAACAAACAGCTACGGAGATGTCTGAAAACAGAGTACTCATGAGTACTCGGGTGTTTCTGACAGGTGACGTAGTTAATGGAAGCGTCCCAGTGTGTGCTTAATGGAATGTAGCTGATAACATTAAGAACTGAAGCACAGATTAATTCCAAACTTTACATAAGTGTGATGTCGTGTTATGACGATTTTTGTGATAAGTGATCATTTTGATGTGGTCACGGTAAAAGCTGTGGCTCAAAGAAGCACACACACACACCAAGCTTTGTAGCACAAATACACGCATTCCAGCTCCAAATTCCCCCCCCCCCCCCCCCCAAAAAAAACAAAATAAAAATCTAGCCACAAAAAACAAAAGGAGTAAAATCAGAACATGCCAGACTCACCATCATGTTATGGATTAATTTCCAAATGTAAGCTCCATGCAGTCAAAGAAGCGCACACGTGAGATTGCCAGCTGCAATTCTGCCTCTCTCTCGATCGTGGCACGTAAAATAATGTCCATGACCTCCTGGAAATAATGTATTCTGACTTTTTCCAATGTAACAAATCCATCTCCATGTCCAAGCAGTCTGTTAAAAACAATGTCCTACAATGTCCAGACACTTCATCGGGTGCATCTCTGGTCAAATCTCGTTGACTCCTGGTGACTTGCAAATGAGGAGTTTTTTGGCTACCTCAGTGACTTCCATTGGGGAGATGGCACCAGATCTGCCCAAGCCTTTCATCCCTGCCTCCTTTGTAGAAGGTAATGTCAGGAGGATTGAGGAGATCCTCAAAGTGTTCCTTCCACTTGCTGACTATATCCCCAGTCCAAGTAAACAGCTCTCCAACTTAAATAACTCAGGAAAGGGAGGCAGTTCTATATCCAGGCTGTTTTTAGCAGTTTTCCAGAACTGCTTTGAACCCGACCAAAAGTCATTCTGCATGGTTTCTCCAAACTCCTCCCACATGAGTTTGTGGTTGCGGAACCACTGGCTGCAGTCCTTCTGGCCTGCAGGTAAATGTCTGCTGATTATGGAGACAACCAAACACAAAAGGCCCCCTCCTTCAGCCTGATGGCTTCCCTCATTGCAGGTCTCCACTCTGGGTTCTTGGGTTGCCACTGCAAGAAGCATCAACCACCATCTGGCCACTGGTTTGACCATGGACCAGTCTGACTCCATTCCCCTGACCTCTTATGTATGCAGGAGATGTTCTTTGGGGGTGCAAGTTAAATGTCTTTTGGACAGGTTCATTCACCAAAAGTTTCCATAGAACCCTCATGACTCATTTAGGTTTTCCTGATCAGTTTTCAATGGCTGACCCTACTCATTACCTGGTGGTGATCAGTTGACAGCCCACCCCTCTGTTAGTGTCCCTGTCTGTGTCAGTCTGTCATAACATGATTATCAAATTGATCTTTGACCAAGTGTGGTTTGGTATCCCATGTACTCATGAACACTCTTGTGCTGGAAGAAGGTGCCTGTAATGAGAGCCCATGACCATCACAAAGGTTCAGCAACAATACACCAATCAGACTCAAATCAGGGGGGCCATTCCTTCCAATCACTATCTCCAGGTTTCTCCATCCCCTTCCTGAATCGGCACCTTGACGGGGTAAGGGGCTTTGAGCTCCACTGGTCCTGGAGGCTGCGTAGTCTGGAGCATCAGCTCCTGATGGAGCATCTCATGGAAAATTGGTAATTGTGTGGAGACAGACTCCAGGCAACTAGAAATGACCCTTCCATGAGTGGGACAATAAGGGAGTTACCTCGCCTGGGTTAGAGAGACCAGGGCCTCCTCCTGGAGCCAGCCTTAAGGGGAAGCTTGAAGCTGAGCACCTGGTGGCCGGGCCTATAAGTTTGGGTCTTGGTCTCACCAGTGACGTGTGGTGAGGTTGATGGCTGGTGAAGCCACTGACTTCATCACAATCAGATTTAAATACATATGAAGTTCACAGAGTAGCTTATTCACCATTTGATTGGCAGCAGTTAACGGTTATATTTAAAATCTCATATCAGCATTCTTTACACATACAAACTGTAGCACACAAAAAGCACATTTAATTAAAAAATTATTATGGGCTTACCTTTACTTATAAATGAAGTCCATGTGCCGCTCCTTCTGAACAAAAGCATCAATCAATCAATCAATTTTTTTTATATAGCGCCAAATCACAACAAACAGTTGCCCCAAGGCGCTTTATATTGTAAGGCAGTGCCATACAATAATTATGTAAAACCCCAACGGTCAAAACGACCCCCTGTGAGCAAGCACTTGGCTACAGTGGGAAGGAAAAACTCCCTTTTAACAGGAAGAAACCTCCAGCAGAACCAGGCTCAGGGAGGGGCAGTCTTCTGCTGGGACTGGTTGGGGCTGAGGGAGAGAACCAGGAAAAAGACATGCTGTGGAGGGGAGCAGAGATCAATCACTAATGATTAAATGCAGAGTTGTGCATACAGAGCAAAAAGAGAAAGAAACAGTGCATCATGGGAACCCCCCAGCAGTCTACGTCTATAGCAGCATAACTAAGGGATGGTTCAGGGTCACCTGATCCAGCCCTAACTATAAGCTTTAGCAAAAAGGAAAGTTTTAAGCCTAATCTTAAAAGGGGTGATATGGTACTATGAGGTCCCTAAGATAAGATGGGACCGGATTATTCAAAACCTTATAAGTAAGAAGAAGAATTTTAAATTCTATTCTAGAATTAACAGGAAGCCAATGAAGAGAGGCCAACACGGGTGAGATATGCTCTCTCCTTCTAGTCCCCGTCAGTACTCTAGCTGCAGCATTTTGAATTAACTGAAGGCTTTTTAGGGAACTTTTAGGACAACCTGATAATAATGAATTACAATAGTCCAGCCTAGAGGAAATAAATGCATGAATTAGTTTTTCAGCATCACTCTGAGACAAGACCTTTCTAATTTTAGAGATATTGCGTAAATGCAAAAAAGCAGTCCTACATATTTGTTTAATATGCACTTTGAATGACATATCCTGATCAAAAATGACTCCAAGATTTCTCACAGTATTACTAGAGGTCAGGGTAATGCCATCCAGAGTAAGGATCTGGTTAGACACCATGTTTCTAAGATTTGTGGGGCCAAGTACAATAACTTCAGTTTTATCTGAGTTTAAAAGCAGGAAATTAGAGGTCATCCATGTCTTTATGTCTGTAAGACAATCCTGCAGTTTAGCTAATTGGTGTGTGTCCTCTGGCTTCAATGAAAATTTAAACAATACCGTCTAATAATACTGCCTAAGGGAAGCATGTATAAAGTGAATAAAATTGGTCCTAGCACAGAACCTTGTGGAACTCCATAATTAACTTTAGTCTGTGAAGAAGATTCCCCATTTACATGAACAAATTGTAATCTATTAGACAAATATGATTCAAACCACCGCAGCGCAGTGCCTTTAATACCTATGGCATGCTCTAATCTCTGTAATAAAATTTTATGGTCAACAGTATCAAAAGCAGCACTGAGGTCTAACAGAACAAGCACAGAGATGAGTCCACTGTCCGAGGCCATAAGAAGATCATTTGTAACCTTCACTAATGCTGTTTCTGTACTATGATGAATTCTAAAACCTGACTGAAACTCTTCAAATAGACCATTCCTCTGCAGATGATCAGTTAGCTGTTTTACAACTACCCTTTCAAGAATTTTTGAGAGAAAAGGAAGGTTGGAGATTGGCCTATAATTAGCTAAGATAGCTGGGTCAAGTGATGGCTTTTTAAGTAATGGTTTAATTACTGCCACCTTAAAAGCCTGTGGTACATAGCCAACTAACAAAGATGGATTGATCATATTTAAGATCGAAGCATTAAATAATGGTAGGGCTTCCTTGAGCAGCCTGGTAGGAATGGGGTCTAATAAACATGTTGATGGTTTGGATGAAGTAACTAATGAAAATAACTCAGACAGAACAATTGGAGAGAAAGAGTCTAACCAAATACCGGCATCACTGAAAGCAGCCAAAGATAACGATACGTCTTTGGGATGGTTATGAGTAATTTTTTCTCTAATAGTTAAAATTTTGTTAGCAAAGAAAGTCATGAAGTCATTACTAGTTAAAATTAATGGAATACTCAGCTCAATAGAGCTCTGACTCTTTGTCAGCCTGGCTACAGTGCTGAAAAGAAACCTGGGGTTGTTCTTATTTTCTTCAATTAGTGATGAGTAGAAAGATGTCCTAGCTTTATGGAGGGCTTTTTTATAGAGCAACAGACTCTTTTTCCAGGCTAAGTGAAGATCATCTAAATTAGTGAGACGCCATTTCCTCTCCAACTTACGGGTTATCTGCTTTAAGCTACGAGTTTGTGAGTTATACCACGGAGTCAGACACTTCTGATTTAAAGCTCTCTTTTTCAGAGGAGCTACAGCATCCAAAGTTGTCTTCAATGAGGATGTAAAACTATTGACGAGATCCTCTATCTCACTTACAGAGTTTAGGTAGCTACTCTGCTCTGTGTTGGTATATGGCATTAGAGAACATAAAGAAGGAATCATATCCTTAAACCTAGTTACAGCACTTTCTGAAAGACTTCTAGTGTAATGAAACTTATTCCCCACTGCTGGGTAGTCCATCAAAGTAAATGTAAATGTTATTAAGAAATGATCAGACAGAAGGGAGTTTTCAGGGAATACTGTTAAGTCTTCTATTTCCATACCTTAAGTCATTAAGGTGACACATTCAGTAAATACTAAGCAAGACAATCGTATCAATTTGTTGTTCGCTGATTAACTCATACAGCGGTACCTCCACTAGATGGCAGCATACAACAGAAAGACTTCCCTTCAAGCTACATAAATTACAGATGGAAAGCTTTGGAAGAAAGTTACATCTAAGAACGTTCACAAGCAAAATGAAGTGGCCCCGCAATAAACGAGTCTACTTATTCACACTGGGAGCAGCTGAGGATTAGGGACCTTGGCCAAGGGCCCTTAGTGATCTTCAGATGGAAAAGTACCAAGAGAATTTTGAAGCAACTGAAAAACCCTCTAGCCCAAGTAATGTGGCTGAGTTAAGATCATTTCTCTGTTGACCTGCTGTGGAAAGTTCAGACCAAATTTGTCAACACTGATCGCACCAATGTTGTTGCGTAAAGATGTTCGGTGGGACAGAATCGTGTAAAACGGCTTCTGAGGAAGTGAAAAAGGAGCTGACGTCAAACAAAGTGTGAGTACACCTTAACCCGGATCTGCCACTATTATTGTCATGTGATGCTTCACTGTAAAGTGAGTATCAGAACATTAAAAAGTGAAAGTCGGTAGTGTTTGAGAGTATGAGGAAAGGAGAGATGGGGAGGATGGAGGCAACTGTTTATCCAAGGCTTTACAAGATGGACAAACTATCTGCATGTGCCAGAAACGTCTGTGCCATGTGAGAGGAGCGTCTTCCCCAAAACTGGAGAACCTTTATCATTAAGCATGTGTAACAGTACTTCAGTGTTTTATGACATCTTGCCCTTTGTTCTTCCATGGAAATGCTATGTTGAAGATTGGCCAGTAGATGTCGCCATATTTGATCATAGCTACTTCCGTAATTGTATCAAATGCTTCAACACAACTGCTTCATATTGATTCTGTGGTTCAAAAAGTAACGGTTTCCCCTTCACTAGCGTTACCCATGATGTCATCAATGTCCAGTTTTCTGAGAGGTTCATGTTTTTGGGCGTTTATCCGCAGCAGGTGAAATCAGGCTAAATTCCCCACATTAATGACTTAAATTCTCAGAGCACACGGCACTAAAAATAAAATGAAATGCATCAATATTTTCATAACTCTTGATTTATTTAGAATAAGGCAGTGCAGTCTCATTTGATCCCTGCATGATATCTCGGGATTTGACCACTTATGGGGACAGCCGCTGTGGTTGTGCAATATACACACCGTATAACTTCACACGGAAAAATGGTGTAGTTTTGTTTTCGACTGCAATCACTGAAGCAGTTGTGAAAAGTGCTTTTTTTTTCAGTTGCCAGTGGTGAAGGGAAGACGAAGCAGAAGAAAGCGGTCGTATTGGTAAGTCTTAGCCTACACAGCTAACCACAGTAGCTGTGTAGGCTGAGCGTAATATGCGTCATATTTTACCTCTTTTGTGCCCTCCCTCAAACATACTGTGGTGCCCAAAAGTCACCTCATTTTATTTACGAGTGATATGCACTTTAACGATGGTCCTATTTGAACAAGAGCTGAACCTGGACTGATTTCATTGTCAAAGCTGCTCTTTAAAGAATAAAACATGGATGAAAGTCTTTCTGAATCCTGTTTTTTTTTTTCTCATTTTCCTGTTTCACTACGTAAGGCTGTGTGCTGAAGACAGATCAGTAAACAGTTTGTACAGTTTGTGAACCGTTACATAAAAACTAAATTTTAGCTGCAAAGAGACACAGACTCCTGTTTTCTCTGAGGAAGAAGCTTTTTGGAAACAGAGGCTTTAATGTGTAAAATAAACTGTTAATTTCTGAATGTATCAGCAGACACCGACACAGGAGGAAGTCTGGAGGATTCAATGAAGGATTTTGTTGAAGTTGGTTCTTTCTGCGAGTCTGAACTGAAAAGCTTGACAAGAGTCCTGCAGTGGGGCTGTTTAGACAGTGAGAGACCCTGCAACCCGCTGTGTGCTGCAGCAGAGAGAAAACTGAGCTGCCGTACACAGCGCTTGGCCTCACAGAAAATTCATGTCACCGACTACAACCTGTTTTCAAAAAATGGAGATGTGAAGGCAGAACTTGGTGACCAGTGAATCGCGACATTGAGCTCTGCAAAGTTAAACGGTCATGTTGGCGCATATAAAAGGCTGTTACCAATATCTGCAAAAATGCACATCAGCACCGATAATAGTTGACCTCGAGCAAGTATACGGGTGAAGGTGCAGCACCTGTTTGAGGTGCACGCTTTTGGCAACCGGCTGCGCCACCTGCTTTTGTGTTTGATATTCCCTGATGATTTTGCCATTCTCTGTAGCAAAAAAAAAGCAACAACCTCAAACTGTCATGATTGGTGTCTGTGGGATATTGCGGTTCGTTAGATTTAGGTAATTTATTATCTCTCTGTTGTCATTATTTATGCTTGGTGTTGGGCGTTTCCCTCCTGTCCTCTCTCTGTGCTTGCCACGCCCCGTTACTGTTCTCTCCTCCACACCTGTTCACTTTTTCATCCTAATCACTGCCTCTTTATAAGCTGGACTGTTCCCTTCACCTGGTGTGAGGTTGTTGTGCTCTGAGCCACTTTCAAGCCTTTTTGTCTTCAGAATATTTGCCCAGTTTTTGCTCGTCTGTTTACTGACCTGTTTGCCTGTTTTTTCAGATCCTGTCTCAGCCTAATGATACAGACTCTGTTGCTTATTTCTGCCTCCCTTTTTGTGTGCTGAACCAGACATTTAACTCTGAAGCTAAACCTCCTGAATCCAGCATTTATGTCCGACCGCCTCAAGCCTTTGTGACTGACACAAACTGCAAAATTAAACATTCATTGCTGTATATATGTACGAGGTCTGTTAGAAAAGTATCCGACCTTATTATTTTTTTCAAAAACCATATGGATTTGATTCACGTGATTACATCAGACATGCTTGAACCCTCGTGGGCATGCTAGAGTTTTTTCACGCCTGTCGGTTACGTCATTCGCCTGTGGGCAGGCTTTGAGTGAGGAGTGGCCCACCCTCTCGTCGATTTTTTTCATTGTTTAGGAATGGCTCAGAGACTGCTGCTTTGTTTGATCAAAATTTTTTCAAAAACTGTAAGGTACAACTGAGTGGACACCATTCGATAAATTCAGCTGGTTTTCGGTAAAAATTTTAACGGCTGATGAGAGATTTTGGTCTGGTAGTGTCGCCGTAAGGACGGCCCACGGCGCCTGATGGCGATCTGCGCTTCGAGGCGGCAGCGTCTCGCCGTTTCAAGTTGAAAACTTCCACATTTCAGGCTCTGTTGACCCAGTAAGTCGTCAGAGAACTTTCAGAAGAAGTCGGCATGAGGAGTTTATTCGGACATTCCATTGTTAACGGACATTTTGTAATGAAAACATGCGGGCAGAGTCGCATGTCGGGCCGGACCCGACCGCAGGGGGGTTGCGACAGGAAAAACACCTCCGTTGGAAACCTTAACGGGCAAGTTGGAACATGCCCAAGCTGTTAAACAATTTCTCAGATACTCACTTGTTGAAAGCCATCAAAAGCCGCCTGAATTTTACAAATGGTTTTCAACACGGAGGTGTTTTTCCTGTCGCGGCGCACACAGATTTGCCGGGTCGTCACGGAAACGACTCGGCGAATTTGCGCGCACGTCTTTCATTACAAAATGTCCTTAAACAGTGGAATGACTGCATAAAGTCCTCTTCTGAATCTTCTCTGTTCTCTCACGACGTCCTGGGTGAATTAAGCCTTAAATTAGGATGTTTTCTGGTCGAAACAGGCCGACGACGGCGCCTGGAAGCGCTGCGTGACGTCCCGCTCCATGGGAAGTCCTTACAGCGACAGAAACACCCCATAATCTCTCATCAGCCGTTAAACGTTTCACCGAAAACCAGCTAAATTTCTCGAATAGTTTCCACTCGGATATTCCTCACAGGTCCAGAAAAAATTTTGATAAAGCAACGCGCGCCGTCTGGAGCAGCGTGTGAAACAAAGGAATTCAGCCGAGAGGGCGGGACCACATCCCACTCAAGGCCTGCCCACAGGGAAATGACGTCACCGACACACGTGAAAAAACTCACGCATGCGCACGAGGGTTCAAGCATGATTGGTGTAATCGTACGTCATTCAAATCCATATAGTTAAAATAAAAATAAAAGTGTCGGTTTCTTATCTAATAGACCTCGTATGTATGTGTGTGTGTATATATATATATATATATATATATATATATATACACGAGGGCTGTTTAGAAAACTATCCGACCTTTTTATTTTTTTAAAAACTACATGGATTTGAATCATGTACGCTTGCATCAGCCAAGCTGACCCTCTGTGCGCCTGTTGGTTGCGTCATTCGCCTGTGGGCAGGCTTTGAGTGAGCACTGGTCCAGCCCCCTCGTCAGATTTTCATTGTCAGGGAAATGTCTGAGCGATTGGAGCAGCGCTGAATCAAATTTTTCCAGAAACTGTGAGAGACAGCCAGGTGGAAACCATTCGGAAGATTCAGACGGCTTTCGGTGAGGATACTCTGGGCGTCACACAGATTAAGGAGCATTACAACTGGATTAAAGACGGCCCACAGCGGCGGAGGGCGCACCGCACTCTGAGCCACCATCGACAGGCTGAAACAACCAGATTATTTCCAAAGTGAAGGCTGTGTTGATCCGGGACATCGTCTGACTACCAGAGAAATTGCAGAAGAGTTGGACATCACTTTTGCGGCACATTTCACTGTTACAGGAGATTTTGTAATGAAAGACGTGTGGAGGAATTCGCGCGTCGGCACTTAACCGCAATGGCGCACAACAAAAAGCACGTCCGTGTTGGAAGTCTCACAGGACAAGCTGTGACATGCCCAGCTGTTACACAATTTCTCGGATACTCACTCGACTGAAAAGCCACCGAAAGCCGTCTGAATCTTCCAAATGGTTTCCAACACGGACCAATTAAGAACAGGGGTACCATTGTCCTTAAACCAGGGACTGGTAGCTTTGGCACTTTGTACAGGTGCCAAGTCCTGTTGGAAAATGAAATCTGCATCTCCATAAAGTTGGTCAGCAGCAGGAAGCATGAAGTGCTCTACAACTTCCTGGTAGATGGCTGCGTTGACCTCAGACCTCAGAAAACACAGTGGACCAACACCAGCAGATGACATGGCACCCCAATTTTGCTTTTGTCCGGTGAGTGTGAATATCTGGTTTATACGATGATGGTTTAGGCGTGTTTTACTGTATAAATATCTATATTATACAACCCCTGGCAAAAATTATGGAATCACCGGCCTCGGAGGATGTTTAATTTTGTAGAAAAAAAGCAGATCACAGACATGACACAAAACTAAAGTCATTTCAAATGGCAACTTTCTGGCTTTAAGAAACACTATAAGAAATCAAGAAAAAAAGATTGTGGTAGTCAGTAACGGTTACTTTTTTAGACCAAGCAGAGGAAAAAAAATATGGACTCACTCAATTCTGAGGAATAAATTATGGAATCACCCTGTAAATTTTCATCCCCAAAACTAACACCTGCATCAAATCACATCTGCTTGTTAGTCTGCATCTAAAAAGGAGTGATCACACCTTGGAGAGCTGTTGCACCAAGTGGACTGACATGACATGGCTCCAACACGAGAGATGTCAGTTGAAACAAAGGAGAGGATTATCAAACTCTTAAAAGAGGGTAAATCATCATGCAATGTTGCAAAAGATGTTGGTTGTTCACAGTCAGCTGTGTCTAAACTCTGGACCAAATACAAACAACATGGGAAGGTTGTTAAAGGCAAACATACTGGTAGACCAAGGAAGACATCAAAGCGTCAAGACAGAAAACTTAAAGCAATATGTCTCAAAAATCGAAAATGCACAACAAAACAAATGAGGAACGAATGGGAGGAAACTGGAGTCAACGTCTGTGACCGAACTGTAAGAAACCGCCTAAAGGAAATGGGATTTACATACAGAAAAGCTAAACGAAAGCCATCATTAACACCTAAACAGAAAAAAATAAGGTTACAATGGGCTAAAGAAAAGCAATCGTGGACTGTGGATGACTGGATGAAAGTCATATTCAGTGATGAATCTCGAATCTGCATTGGGCAAGGTGATGATGCTGGAACTTTTGTTTGGTGCCGTTCCAATGAGATTTATAAAGATGACTGCCTGAAGACAACATGTAAATTTCCACAGTCATTGATGATATGGGGCTGCATATCAGGTAAAGGCACTGGGGAGATGGCTGTCATTACATCATCAATAAATGCACAAGTTTACGTTGATATTTTGGACACTTTTCTGATGTTTAAGGATTATGAAATCATTTTTCAAGAAGATAATGCATCTTGCCATAGAGCAAAAACTGTGAAAACATTCCTTGCAAAAAGACACATAGGGTCAATTTCATGACATAGGGTTAATGTCCACGAGCAGATGTGATTTGATGAAGGTGTTAGTTTTGGGGATGGAAATTTACAGGGTGATTCCATAATTTATTCCTCAGAATTGAGTGAGTCCATATTTTTTTCCTCTGCTTGGTCTAAAGAAGTAACCGTTACTGACTGCCACAATCTTTTTTTCTTGATTTCTTATAGTGTTTCTTAAAGCCAGAAAGTTGCCATTTGAAATGACTTTAGTTTTGTGTCATGTCTGTGATCTGCTTTTTTTCTACAAAATTAAACAACTGAATGAACATCCTCCGAGGCCGGTGATTCCATAATTTTTGCCAGGGGTTGTAGTAGCCAAACTGGCCCCTGTGTGCATGTGTGCGTGTCTTCGGCTTCGATCACAGAGAAACTGGGAAGAGCTAACGTGCTTCTGTATTTTGGGTCAAGGATGAATGCTGTGAAAATAGAAAGCTGATAGGACAAACATCCATCCAGCCTGCTTGCGCCTCCTGAGGCGTTGGATGGTTTGCCAGAATTTCTTCAAGGCTGACTGAAAGCCCTCCTCCATGGCCTCCCCGAACTCCTCCCAGACTTGAGTTTTTGCCTCTGCGACCACATGGGCTGCCGCACGCTTGGCCTGCCGGTACCTGTCACCTGCCTCCGGGGTCCCACTTACCAACAAAGACAAGTAGGACTCCTTCAGCTTGACGGCATCCCTTATTTCCGGGATTGCCACCACGACAGGCACCAGAGACCCTGCAACCACAGCTGCGAGCAGCTGCATCAACAATGGAGGTGGAGAACATGGTCCACTCGGACTCCATGTCTCCAACTTACCCCGGGATCTGGGAGAAGCTCTCCCGGAGGTGGGAGGTGAAGACCTCGCTGACAGAGGGTTCCGCCAGTCGTTCCAAGCAGACCCTCATGATATGTTTGGGCCTGCCAGGTCTGACCACTTCCCCCCCAGCAGATCCAACTCACCACCAGGTGGTGATCGGTTGACAGCTCAGCCCCTCTCTTCACCCGAGTGTCCGAGACACATGGCCGAAGGTCAGATGATATGACTACAAAGTCGATCATCGACCTCCAGCTCAGGGTGTCCTGGTGCCATGTGCACTTGTTGACACCCTTGTGCTCGAACATGGTGTTCATGATGGACAAACTGTGCCTAGCACAGAAGTCCAACAACTGAATACCACTCGGGTTCAGATCGGGGAGGCTGTGCTTCCCGATCACTCCCCTCCAGGTCTCACTGTCGCCGCCCACGTGGGCGTTGAAATCCCCCAGGAGAACAATGGAGTCCCCAGTCAGAGCACTATCTAGTACCACTCCCAGGGACTCCAAGAAGGTCGGGTACTCTGCACTGCCGCTTGGCCTGTAGGCCAAGACAACAGTGGGAGATCTGTCCCCGACCCGAAGGCGTAGGGACGCAACCCTCTCGTTCACCGGAGTGAACTCCAACACATGGTGACTGAGCTGAGGAGCAATAAGCAATGCTACCCCAGCTCTCCGCCTCTCCCCGTGGGCAATGGCAGAAAAGTGGAGCGTCCAGCCCCTCTCCAGGAGTTGGGTACCAGAGCCTAAGCTGTGCGTGGAGGTGAGCCCGACTACCTCTAGTCGGTATCTCTCAACCTCCCGCACAAGCTCAGGCTCCTTCCCCCACAGCGAGGTGACATTCCACATCCCAACAGCCGGGGACTGTGAGCCCGTGGGCTAAGGCCCGACCACAGGATTGTTTTGTAATTTGTGTCTGTAGAGATGTCGGGTTGTGTCAGCTTGGGACTCTGGCAAGGACGGTCGCATTCCTCCCCTCTCCTCCTTTCTGTTCTCTATCTCTGCTCCAATCTTCAAAGTCCCAGCTTCACCAGACTGTGAATTCTTCACGTTAATATTTGGATTAACCATGGAATTGATCAGCTGGTCTCTCAGCGCTATTGACACCATTTTTTTCGACAAGGAAATCAGGGCTGTGTGCCTGCATGGACCCTACGTGCCCTGATGGAACCTACCCAGCGGGCTATGCTCTCGACACCTGAGAGAAATGGAGTGTGGCGTGCTTGGCTCCACTCTCTGTGCAAGACTTGAGGATTCATTTCTATTCACTTTTATGGTGGGAGGTTTGGTGGTGATTGGTTTGTGTGCTGCCCTGACCCACAGGAATATTAGCAAGACGGCTGCTACCAGAATCTCGTCCCCTCATCTGTCCGTTGAAGGAATATATCCTAAATGTGCTTAAACTATGCATTAACCTTTTGTGCTTTTTTCCCCATTCAGTATCATCATAATATTATTTATCTTTTATTTAGCCAAGAATATATTGCTACATGAGTGTGTTTTAATGTTTAGAAGTCATCATTTATATATTACTAGAGCTTGTTGCTGAAGAATATATTCCTTATATGCTCATAGTGATCAATATTTATCAATGCTTATTAAACATGTAAACAATAGTTAAGGTTAATTACATGATATCTGTATATTCAAATACTCTTGGGTTATATGTTTGAATGCTGTTTTTGAAATGTGCAAACATTCTTGTGATGTAACTTGCTGACAGTTTTTCAGTTAGTAGTTGTTGCCTGAAAACCTTATCAGAAGACTTCACAGCACGTGTGGGTAGGACCGTGCCACAAAAAAGAAGGATCAAGACAACCTGTTGTGAAAGTGTAGGAACACGGACCCACAACAGGGGGCGCAAATGAACGGACAATGGAGGAGTCAAATAACACTGTTTTTACTGTTGTGAAATAGGCACAACAAACACAACCGATTACAATATTGAGATTGAGTCCAATTACAGCGGTGTCGTGTGGGCAGGCTCGACGATAGGAGACGTCTGTCCAAGTCGAACCGGAACCAACCCGATTTCCTCTGCCACCGAACCCCGGGAATACTGGAGCCGCCAAGTCCCGAACTCCCAGGTGGCCACTGCCTCCGCTCGTCGGATCCGGTACTGCTGGCGAGGAACAGAAACAGTCAGGTGTGGGTGCGGCTGCACCCAGCAACACGGAGGGTGGAGACTCCACCTCCACCTCTCGTCAAAAACAATATGGAAATGTAGGAAGGTGAGTACTTATCCAAATATGTCCAGTCCAGTAGTCAGCTGTCCTACAAACAAGCAACAAGTATTACGGCTTCAGTTAATAGCACGTTTGGCTGAGATCGTTACCTCTTTGATAGAGCGATATCTCGGCAATGAGGTGGAGATGCCGTCCAGCTGATATACCCCTCCGCTGATGGATGTCAGCTGTTTTGGTTGATGGGTGACAGCTGTCACCTTGGCTGCTCCTGTGAGGCGGCAGCGCCCTCTGGTGCCTGGAGCCCGCACTCCAGGCAGGGCGCCCTCTGGTGGTGGTGGGCCAGCAGTACCTCCTCTTCAGCGGCCCACACAACACAACCCAGGTGAAGGACAACGCCCAAGATTAGCAGAAAGATGTTGTACTAGCTTAGGGTATAAATTTAAATGCCATCCCACTGTTCAGGGTTCCTCCTTGCTGTCAGCTTGCTGGGACACCAGATTGCTGGTTGGAAGCTCACAGCTCCTGGGACCCTCAGAACCTCTGGGTATGTTTTGGTTTATCTCACTCATTCTGTAAAACTTAAATTCTGTCAAAATTTGTGACATTTAAATCCTGTTCAATAAATCTCTGAGTGGTGGACTAGCCCTCAGAGTAATTGTGTTCAAATTTAAATAACTGGTTAATCCTTCTTTCAAATCAATGAATGCACGGGATAAGAGGAGGTCACAGGGGACCCTCAAAATATCCCAGTACCGTCATGATTAATGAGCTGAGCAATGCTGTGTAATCTCAGACTGCGTGAACTCTTGAACTCAAACTTAAAATGGATACCATCTTGGAGCATATCACTGCATTGCAAAGGACTGTGCTGCTGAGGACCGGAGAATATTCTTCATAAATTTGAACTCTCGACGGTCAGAGGTGCAGTAAACTGCACTCCTGCTCTTCCCCCAGAAGGATCTACGGCCTTGTTGAAGGAATTCAGCTCTCCCTTCTCATCTATCTACCCCCCCCCCCCCCAGCCTGTTGTTGCCTAGCAACGTAAGACTTTACGCACACACGGACAGAAACTGACAGAAACTTAATTCATCTGCACACTATGCATGTCTCCCTCCCTCCATCCCTATTACCCCCCTTGTGTCTCTCCGCTCCCCTCATCCTGGCTTCCTTCCTGCCACCTCGAAGGCAGCACGGTTTTTACTGCTGCAGCCTTCAACTCCTCAAACTGGGCGGTGCAGACCCCTCCTGCTGCAACCTTCACCCACTTTTCCTCAATTCGGATGACCGACTGCTTCAAGTTTAGCGCACATAAACAATGTCAAATGTATATGTGTTGTCTTTAATTCTGATGTGTGCCATTATTACGTTCAACTTGTTGGGAAAGTGTAGGTACACGGACCCACAACAGGGGGCGCAAATGAACGGACAATGGAGGAAGTCAAATAACAACACTTTACTGTTGTGAATGGGCACAACAAATACAACAGATTACAATAATGGACAAAAGGTGTCGTGTGGGCAGGCTCGAAGATAGGAGACGTCCGTCCAAAGCAGAACCGGAACCACACGATTTCCTCCGCCACCAGACCCGGGGAATACTGGAGCCGCCAAGTCCCGAATTCCCAGGTGGCCACTGCCTCCGCGTGTCGGACCTGGTACTGCTGGCGAGGAACAAAGAAACAATTAAATGACGGCGCATTTGCATCCAGCAATCCGCACGGCAGGAAAACTACCTCCACCTCTCGTTGGAAAAGAAGTCTGTTATACAACGCACAAAGTCACAAAAAGGTTTACTGTCACACAGTTAGCTGAGTACGTTACCTTCCAGGTAGAACGATATCTCGGCAAAGAGATGGAGACGTCGTCCTGCTGATATACCCCTGCTGATCAGATGATTGGTAACAGCTGTTGCAGGTGATGCATGACAGCTGTCACCCTGGCTGCTCCTGTGAGGCGGCTGCGCCCTCTGGTGCCTGGAGCCCGCACTCCAGACAGGGCGCCCTCTGGTGGTGGGCCAGCAGTACCTCCTCTTCTGGCGGCCCACACAACACAACTAGTAATAACTGTGGATTAATTGCTGTATTTTGTCTGAGGTAATTGGAGTGTAAACGTAATTTCATTGTTGTTGCACTCGTGTAATGACAATAACAATAAATCTCATGTCATCTCACCTGTATCATGGCCGAAGCAGAGGGTCACCCCTTTGAGTCTGGTCTGCTTGAGGTTTCTTCCTCAGGGGGAGTTTTTTCTTACCATTGTCACCTGTGTTCTTGCTCTGGCAGTTAGTATGGTTAGACCTTACTTGTGTGAAGCGCCTTGAGGCAACTGTGTTGTGATTTGGCGCTATATAAATGAAAATAAATTGAAAATTGAAATTGAAGTGTTAGTCTCAAGTCTGTGCCTCTTCTCTCAAGTTTTGGAGAGAAGACTAACACAGCACAGAAGTTGCTGTCATATGAAGATAGATTTTGTCCAGCTTGTAAAGAGTTGGATGAACCGCTGCCTCCATCAATCATGATCTTATGGCAGTAATTATGGATACTTATCCATATGTTTGGATTTGTATCCATTTCTGTGTTCTGAGCCCCTGTGTGATTATTCATGTCTTGTTATCATGGTCTTGCATCCCTTATGAACGGTTTTGTTTCATTTATCTTCTGTATATTATTTGCTGCTCACGTATATAGTTTTGCTTTATTATTTATTGTTTGCTTTTACTCTTGGTCCCTTATGTTGCTTTAGTCTTAGTTTAATTCTGTTTATCACATTAATGGTATTATGCTTTAGTCACAGGTTTTGGTTATTATTTATCTTGAAGTGTTTCTTCTGATTATGTTCCATTTGTCACTTTCTGCTCATCAGTTAGTTCTTTTTATTTATTGCACTATTCTGTAGTCACCGGTTTTGTTTATCTGCTGTTTAACCAATAGTTTGTTTTGCCACCTGGTTGTCTTTCATTTCTTCCTTCAGCCAGGATTAGTTTCCATTCTAGTTTTGTTTTTATTTTGATGATTCACTTTTCAGTTCATTCCTGGTCATAGTTCTATTGTATTCTGTCCATGGTTTCTGTTATTGTCTCGTCCTCTTTGATTGCACCAGCTGTTGTGTCTTTGTCTCTGTGTTTTCCTGCCTTCACTCTCTTGCACTTACCTTTGTCTTCCCTGGTCACGCCTCCTTCCAGAACCTTCACTGACACCTGTGTCTTGTTCCACTAATTACACCACCAGTTATTTAAGCCCTCACAGTCTCACAGCTCATTGCCAGATTGTTGAATGTTTTCACTTTCCAGCCGTTCCTTGTCTTGTTTTGCTTTATTGTTAGCCTGCTAGTGTTTGACCTTGCTTTGCCTGAGACCTTGTACTTGTCTTTGCCTCTGAACACCTCCACACCGTGCTTTTTGACCTCAGCCTGTGTTTTGGACCACGCTTCAGCCTCACGCTTCAGTCTGTACCTTTGCTTCGCTGCTGGATCTCCTGTGTACCGAATCGCTGCTTGTTTAATTAAACCTTTTTCTTACACCAGTCTGCTTGTGAGAGTTTTTATATTTGTGTCCTGCTCTGTTTGTGCCATACATGACACCATTCTCCCTAACTCTCCTTGCAAATGGTTCTGGGGAGCATTAGCATCGCTAAAACCCTTCAGCTTCAGCTTCCCCCCCCCCCCCCCCAACCAGGGCCCTCTTTACCTCCAGTCATTTTAATCATTTTTCTTTATTTGTCTCTCACATGCCTTTACATAAGCTTGCTGAAATATTATTTGTTTGTTTTTTCTTTAAATTATACAGAAGTATATTGCATTCACTGGATTAAAAAAAATTTGACCGCTGATCTTGTAATTACGAGAAAATATCTCATAATTACAAGATCAGGATCTCGTAATCATGACAAAAGATCAGGTGTCTAAATTGTTTTATATATATACTTGTGTACTTCCAGTCCCTCACTAAAGAAGTGTGCTGAGGTTAGCTGATGATAACACACTGTAATCAAACACAAAGTGTGGATTTTCCCCTCAGGTGCTCCTGGATGAATGTCCAGGGAGGAGCACCGGGCGTCTCATCAAAATGAGACGCGTCTCGCTCCCCTCCAGACTTCCAGCTTTGACTCACAGACCCGACACCCGAGGGACAAAGAGGGTCTCATTCCCAGCCGGGCACATGCCAGTCTGGGTGAGTTTCATTCAACCAGGAATAGTTTAGGGGAAAATCCACACTTTGTGTGCATGCAGAAGTGGTGTGTGATCGCAGTGCAGTGTTGGAGGTTACAAATTAGCTGATTTTTTTATTAAGACTCTGGAATTCTCAGGCTTGTCTTTACTGAAGGAAATACGGACACCCATTGTAGAGAAGTGATTACAAAAAAAAAAAATTAGCCTGATCTTGTAATTATGAGCTCTTTTCTCGTAATTACAAGATCAACGGCCTAATTTATTTATTTTTAATCCAGTGAATGCAATACGCTTCTGTAAAATTAGGGTTACCAAAAATTTTCTCACTACAGCCAAAGTCCAAAAGCTGGCAACTGTGGTGGACAGGCCTATTGACGGCACAGACGACCCCTGCCTGTGGTGCTGACGTCTTTGTGGGCTTCTCAACTTCTTTATATTGTTGTTTGATTTTCTATTTTCTGTTTCTTCAGTTTTGTAAAACTGTAAAAACCTTGTAACTGGAGTCACGTGAGGTTCTACCTGGAAAATAGCTGCACCTTAGATATGCTCTCGGTCCTCGTCGATTCGTATTTACAACTAAATTACAATAACTCTGTAAATAGTTTATGGCTGCTACCAACAGTTAGTGTTTTTACCTCGTCATCGGCGAAACAGAAAATAAAGCGTTCGGAGTTTATGATGAATCAACCAAAACGAAGTGTGCAGACCCGTCTGAAAACTCCTGCTATTTATGGAAGCTAGCCCTGCTAGCCCAGAGGCAAGTCAGAAAAACATCGAAGACCTTCTTTCAGAGATTACGAAAATTGGGGCTACTTTAAATCAAGTCACGACTGACGTGTCAATAATAAAGTCGGACACTGCAGAGCTGAAAAACACAGTGAGTGACCCCCAGACATGAACGGAAGAAGCAGAAACTCATTTCTAATGTGGAGGATAGCACTGCTAATGTAGCTAATGAAAACAAGTGGCTAGCACAGCGAGTGGAGCAAATTTGGAACCGGTTAGAAGAGCAGGAAAATCGAAGCAGACGGAAAAACATCAGGTTAAAGAAGATTGAAAGAAGGCAAAGAAGCAGGAACCACCCTGAATGACTACGTCAGGAAGATACCCCGGGATGAATTTAAACTGAAGGGAGATGAGTATGAGATTGAGAGGAGTCACAGAAGCAGAGGGCCGCGACCGGATGACGATCAACCACCACATATGATACTGGTGAAATTTCTGCGTTACACAGCTCAACAGAAAGTTCTTGCAGCTGCAAAGAAAGAAAGGGGTCTGAAATGGGAAGGCTACACTCTCTCAATCTACGAAGATATGACCAAGGAGCGTTCTGACAGGTGGAGGCAGTTCTCCCAGATTATGAAAATGTTGTGGCAGCACCAGGTGAAACACACATTGGCACATCCTGCTAATCTAAAATTCACGTGGGAAGAGATGGAGCTTCACTGATCCAAAGAAAGCAGAACGCTTTATCCTGGGAAACATTACAACCACGGAGGGAGATGACTGACTGATGCACACATCATGGAGAGCAGAACTTTGTTTTGAACTTTGTTTTGGCAGAGGTTTGGTACTCACTTGTCACACTGAACCAGGAACCAATCAAAGATGGGCAAATGTGACACTGGTAACGTCAATTGGTAGTGGGTACATTAATATAGTAACATGGAACATTAATGGTTGTGGTACTCCGGCCAAAAGGAAAAAGATATTTACCTTATAAAGCTAAAGGTACAGATGTTGCGTTTATCCAAGAAACGCATTTCAGTAATGAAACTGAAGCCCTGAAAATGAAACGGGTTTGGGTAGGAAAGATGTTTCATAATTCTGTATCCAGCAAGAGATGTGGGCTTGTTATCCTAGTTAACAGAAGGCTCAGTTTTATCCTTTTAAAGCAATTTAAAGACCATGATGGATGCATCTAGGGAGTGGAAGCTCTAATTAATGGAACCAGAGTTGTATTATGTAATATGTATGCCCCAAACAATGAAACCCGGCTTTCCCCATGAAGTCAACAAAATGCTGGGTGGCACAGACGGCCAAATCATTTTAGGAAGAGACTTTAACCAAGTATTAGATGATCGCCTAGATTGTAGCAAAGATAGACCCAGCCTGACCTCTAGAGATAGAACTGCTTTACATAGTCTTCAGAAGGACCCGGGCCTAACTGATATTTGGAGACTTACTAACGCACAAGAAAGGGGATACACATTCTACTCCCAGAACATACTCACAAATAGATTTCTTTCATTTCTTATTTACTTGTTGTCTAATAGATTACAATTTGTTCATGTAAATGGGGAATCTTCTTCACAGACTAAAGTTAATTATGGAGTTCCACAAGGTTCTGTGCTAGGACCAATTTTATTCACTTTATATATGCTTCCCTTAGGCAGTATTATTAGATGGTATTGCTTAAATTTTCATTGTTACGCAGATGATACCCAGCTTTATCTATCCATGAAGCCAGAGGACACACACCAATTAGCTAAACTGCAGGATTGTCTTACAGACATAAAGACATGGATGACCTCTAATTTCCTGCTTTTAAACTCAGATAAAACTGAAGTTATTGTACTTGGCCCCACAAATCTTAGAAACATGGTGTCTAACCAGATCCTTACTCTGGATGGCATTACCCTGACCTCTAGTAATACTGTGAGAAATCTTGGAGTCATTTTTGATCAGGATATGTCATTCAAAGCGCATATTAAACAAATATGTAGGACTGCTTTTTTGCATTTACGCAATATCTCTAAAATCAGAAAGGTCTTGTCTCAGAGTGATGCTGAAAAACTAATTCATGCATTTATTTCCTCTAGGCTGGACTATTGTAATTCATTATTATCAGGTTGTCCTAAAAGTTCCCTAAAAAGCCTTCAGTTAATTCAAAATGCTGCAGCTAGAGTACTGACGGGGACTAGAAGGAGAGAGCATATCTCACCCATATTGGCCTCTCTTCATTGGCTTCCTGTTACTTCTAGAATAGAATTTAAAATTCTTCTTCTTACTTATAAGGTTTTGAATAATCCGGTCCCATCTTATCTTAGGGACCTCGTAGTACCATATCACCCCAATAGAGCGCTTCGCTCTCAGACTGCAGGCTTACTTGTAGTTCCTAGGGTTTGTAAGAGTAGAATGGGAGGCAGAGCCTTCAGCTTTCAGGCTCCTCTCCTGTGGAACCAGCTCCCAATTCAGATCAGGGAGACAGACACCCTCTCTACTTTTAAGATTAGGCTTAAAACTTTCCTTTTTGCTAAAGCTTATAGTTAGGGCTGGATCAGGTGACCCTGAACCATCCCTTGGTTATGCTGCTTTAGACGTAGACTGCTGGGGGGTTCCCATGATGCACTGTTTCTTTCTCTTTTTGCTCTGTATGCACCACTCTGCATTTAATCATTAGTGATTGATCTCTGCTCCCCTCCACAGCATGTCTTTTTCCTGGTTCTCTCCCTCAGCCCCAACCAGTCCCAGCAGAAGACTGCCCCCCCCCTGAGCCTGGTTCTGCTGGAGGTTTCTTCCTGTTAAAAGGGAGTTTTTCCTTCCCACTGTAGCCAAGTGCTTGCTCACAGGGGGTCGTTTTGACCGTTGGGGTTTTACATCATTATTGTATGGCCTTGCCTTACAATATAAAGCGCCTTGGGGCAACTGTTTGTTGTGATTTGGCGCTATATAAAAAAAAATTGATTGATTGATTGACATGGTCACAGACTGTAATATAGGGGTCATAGCAGTAACAGACCATGCACCAGTGGAACTACATCTAGACTTAAATGTTCATAAGAATACAGTTGGACAATCAGGAGAATGAATTACAGGATGATCAATTTGCCACAAAACTGAGATAGGAATATTTTTGGATTTAAATAAAGGAACAACAGAGACATTATGCACGGTGTGGGATGCGTTTAAAGCATTTATCAGAGGGATGTTTATAGCCTACAGCTCATCGAAGAAAAAGGAGAGCAAAGAGAAAATGCAATCAATCAATCAATCAACTCAATCAACTTTTTTTTTATATAGCGCCAAATCACAACAAACAGTTGCCCCAAGGCGCTCTATATTGTAAGGCAAGGCCATACAATAATTATGAAAAACCCCAACACCAAATTTGGACACCAAATCCACTGTCATTACTTCATAAAAGTCACCAAAACCAAATTACCTCAGGAAGTGCGGGTCCGCGCGTCGGGACGCAGCCGGCGCGGTGCGGCGGCACAGGAAAAACACCTCCGTGTTGATAACCATTTGTAAAATCCAGGCGGCTTTTGATGGCTTTCAGTGGAGTGAGTATATGAGAAATTGTTTAACAGCTGGACATGTTCCAACTTGTCCTTAAGGCTTCCAACAGAGGTGTTTTTCCTGTGGCGGAGCGTCGCGGCGGCTGCGAGCCGACGCGCGGACCCGTCCGCACGTCTTTCATTAAAAAAATCTCCTTTAACAGTGGAATATCCGGATAAAATGCTGAAACCGACTTCTTCTGAAACTTCTCTGTTCTCTCACGACGTCCTGGATCAATAGAGCCTGAAATGTGGAGGTTTTCAGCTTGAAACAGGCTGATGACGCTGCCTGAGAGCGCTGCGCGACGTCTCGCACCGTGAAAGCGACAGAATCACCTCAAAATCTCTCATCAGCTGTTAAAATTTTCACTGAAAACCAGCTTAATTTTTCAAACCGTGTCCACTTCGATGTGTCTCACAGGTTTAGAAAAAATTTTGATCAAACAAAGCGCCAGTCTCTCAGCAACTTCTCAGACAAAGGAATTCCGACGAGGGGCTGGATGACTCCTCCCACAAGGAGTGCTCACAGGCGAATGACGTCACCGACAGGCGTGGAAAAACTCACGCATGCGCACGAGGGTTCAAGCATGTCTGACGTAAAAACATATGAATGAAATCCATATAGTTTTTGAAAAAAATAAAAAGGACCGTTACTTTATGGACAGACCTCGTATTTCTTGAACCTTTAGCTGTAATGATAAGGGAGGAATCAAAAGTCAGAGGAGTTACTGGAGGAGGTAGGGAACATAAACTGTTTCTCTATGCTGATGACATTTTGGTACTGTGTCAAGACCCAACCGGCTGTATAGAAATGCTGTTGGAAATTATCAAAACATATTCTAAAGTCTCAGGGTGTTATATTAACTGGCATAAATCAGAAGCCATGCTAGTATCCCAGACTTGCTCCCATAATCTATTAAATGGTAAATGACTGCATTTATATAGCGCTTTTCCATCTGCATCAGCCGCTCAAAGCACTTTACAATTATGCCTCACATTCACCCCGATGTCAGGGTGCTGCCATACAAGGCGCTCACTACACACCGGGAGCAATAGGGGATTAAAGGCCTTGCCCAAGGGCCCTTAGTGATTTTCCAGTCAGGCTGGGATTTGAACCCATGATCTTCTGGACTCAAGCTCAACACCTTAACCGCTAGACCATCACCTCCCTCCCTATTAAATACCTTTAACTTCAAATGGGTCCCGAAGGGTATGCAATATTTAGGGATAGAACTAAATCCAGATATAGGAGAAATTATTGTTGCAAATATGGAAAAAATATAAAATAAAATAAAAGTTAATTTGGATAACTGGAGCAGGCTGAATTTAAAACTTTGGGGGAAAAATAAATACAATTAAAATAAACTATCTAACTGGAATGATACCTATATGCATCCCTCAACAGCTATTGTTAAAATATAAAAAGATGATGAATTGCTTTCTTTGGGGCGGAAGGAAACCCAGAATTCATGTAGAGAAACTATACCAACCAAAGAAGGAAGGCAGGGGGGCTGTCTTAACCAAACATATTTTATTACAGTATCTCTTTTGAAATGCGAAACTTGCAAAACATTGGCGTGGAGCAAATTATGATTTGGACTGGATTCTGATTGAGCAAAAGCTTACTGGGCCTTTTAAACCCACTGAAACCCTGCGGCTCAAATGATAAAACAGAAGAACAATAATATGATGAATCCAATTCTAATACACGCCAGGAAAGTTTGGCAGGAAGTACATAAGAAATGCAACATTTCCCACAACACCCAAACATATGCATCTATTTGGCACAATCCTAAAATAAAAATAGGAAAACAGACAATTTATTGGGCCCAATGGTTGAGAAAAGGTCTCAGAATATTGGATGACCTGTTTGAGGGGGGTCATTTTCTCTGTTATGAGAGATTAAGAGAAAAATTGAATCTGGGTGGAATCAGAATCAGAATCAGAATTTCTTTATTGTCCCGTAAAGGGAAATTAATGTTGCAGCAGGAGCACACAAAAGACAATAATATAACAATATTAACAGTGAAAATAAGACCCAATTAAAAGTCTAAAATCAAACATAAAAATAATAAAACAATAAAAACAATACACATACAATGTCAAGTATTCAATCCAGAATCCATATCAAAACAAAGTATTGCAAAACTGCAATATGTGGATGTGCAAATAAGCAACAGTAGTGCAAAATAAACAAGAACATCAAGGGCTAATTGCCATTAAGTAATGAAATTACACTGTGGATAAACAAGACCTGAAATCTTCTAGTCCTCCTCATAGGAGCCCTAAAACGACAGCCTGAGGGCAGAAGCTCAAACTCTTTTTTCAGTGGGTGATTAGGACAATGCAGAACAGCATTAGTCTTCCTCAGGACCTGTCTGTTATAGATGGACATTACCACTGCATCCTCGACACCTCTACGAGCTCGGTATGCAAACTGCAGCGGGTCAAACTGTTGTTCAACATGCAACAAAATTTCCGACCTGATGATCTTCTCAAAAGTCTTCATCACTAAAGAAGTCAAAGCTACAGGCCTGAAATCATTAAGTACTTTGGTGGAGCCTCTCTTTGCTACTGGAACAATAACTGAATGTTTCCAAAGCTTAGGTACTTTGTGCAGCTCAAGAGACAGTGAAAAAATATAATGGAAAATGCTGCTCAGCTGATCCGCACAAGTTTTTAATACTTTGCCACAGATGTTATCAGGTCCAGGGCTCTTAGCCTTAGTTTTCTTAAAAAGATTTGCCACATCATCCACATCAATAGAAAATGCTGGAGACATATATAAAGTATCTTTAAAAACACCTGTCCATGCAATAAAATTCTGATTTTCAAATTGAAGATAAAATCTGTTTAAATCATCTGCTAACTCTTTATCTGAAGTAAAACCATCCAATGAAATGTTATTGTTCTCATTATCTCAAGAGGTCATTTCTGGAAATACTTACAGATTAGACACTGCATTAAAGAAAAGGTTTCTGTAAATAGAGATATACACATAATCAGGCGTTACCTACAACTACCACCAACATCCCAAAAAGCATCCAAGTAATATGAGATGTGACCATGGAAGACTAACCAGGGCTGTGGTTATTTAAGGAGAGTATGGGAAAAAGACCTGAGTTGTGCACTGGATGAAAAAACAAGGGAAGGGATTCTTTCCAACACTGAGAAGCCAGGAGTAAATTTATTCAGTACAAAATAATACACAGATATTATTATACTCCAGCAAGACTTTATACAATGAAATAATGGGAGATGATTAATGCTGGAAATGTAAGGGAGAAAGTGGCACATACTGTTGTGTGGGCCGCCAGAAGAGGAGGTACTGCTGGCCCACCACCAGAGGGCGCCCTGCCTGAAGTGCGGGCTTCAGGCACGAGAGGGCGCTGCCGCCACGGACACAACCGGGAGTGACAGCTGTCACTCATTATCTCATGACAGCTGTCACCCATCTACACTTCATCGTACTACTGCATAAAACCCGGACGTCATCTCCACCTCTCTGCCGAGATATCATCTACCTGTGAAGGTAATATTCTCTGCTGTATCTGAACTTAACACTGACTTTATAGTCTGAACTTCTTTGCAGCCGTTTTCCTGTGGGTGTTGCCTTATCTGTGAGATTGGCGTTTTGGTGTGAACAGCGACGGCTTCGCTTCACACCCCAACCAGATAAGTGGTTAATAGGAGCTGCACGAGTGTGTGATTAGAGGTGGAGGTGACTTTCCACCTTCTGACTGTTTTTGTTACTGGGTGTGCACACACCCACATCTCACTGTTTGTGCTCCTCGCCAGCAGTACCAGATCCGACAGTCGGGGACGGTGATCACCTGGGAATTCGGGACTTGGCGGCTCCAGTATTCACCAGGTTCTGTGGCGGTGGAAATCGTGTGGTTCCGGCTCTTCTCAGGACAGACGTCTTCTATCCTCGAGCCTGCCCACACGTCACCTCTGTGTATTGACTGCTATCAGATTCTGTGATTGTCTGTATATTCGTTGTGCACATTTCACAACATTAAATTGTTACCTTTTGACTCATCTATTGACCGTTCATTTGCGCCCCCTGTTGTGGGTCCGTGTCACTACACTTTCCCCAACACATACATGCATGCAGTGTTTAAATGTCCGAAGGTTTTTCCACTGTGGGAAATCATTTTGGACCATTTAGGAAACTGGTTGAGCTATAAACTCCCAAGGTCACCGAGACTCTGTGTCCTTGGAGACAGAACAGTAGTACCACACTTAAGTAAATTTAAATGATGAATATTGAAAGCTGGCCGATTAACCTGCACACGTCTGATCCTAAGATGTTGGAAGGAACCACAAACTCCCAAGCTGCCTATTTGGAAGGTTCAAATGATGGAAACAGCTGCATATGAAAAAAAAAATGCTGATGAGATTGAATGGGGGCAATATGGATGATTGAGGAACAATGGGAAAGTTTTAGAGAATGTGTGTAGAAGAAATAATGTAAACGTGAAAATTGGTGAAATGTCCTGCACTCAATGGCTGCCTTCCCTATAGTAGAACCTCTATTTTTGATCATTTGTTACTGACACTGCCTGTTCCATAATCTGCCTTTTTTTTTTTTTTTTTTTACTTTCTTTGTTCAAGGATGTTTTAATGCTTGATAATTATCAAAAACTAATAAAAAAAAATTAGAATTATTAAAAAAAACTTTGTAACTGTTACAATGGCCCAAGCAGAGGGTCGCCCCTCTAGGTCTGGTCTGCTTGAGGTTTCTTCCTCAGTATCATCAGAGGGATTTTTTCCTTACCACTGTCGCCTAGAGGTTGGTAAAGTTAGACCTTACTTGTGTGAAGCACATGGAGGCAGCTTTCTTGTGATTTGATGCTGTATAAATAAAATAAAAATAAAATAAGTCTGTGAATCCCATCATATATGCTATTCTTGACACATAGGACCCGCTGGTTACAGGTGTTACATACGAACATCTCTGTATGTCTGTAACTGCCCAGATATGGACCTATGTGCATATCATATACCCGGTAGGGGGCGGTCGTGGAGCCTCATACTGGATGAAGGTGAAGTGGAAGAAGAAGAAGTAGTAACTTCCGGGATATACTGTTTACATGTTATGTGTTGAAACGTCCTTCCTTAGTCTAAATATCGTTTTTGTTTAAAACAAGACTGACTTTAAATGCTGGAATCATCAGACCTTTACGGTAGGTTTACGTCATTATGATGTCAGCTGTGACGACAAGTTGTCCTCTGATGAAACGTCACTCACAGTAACATGCTAACACAGCTAATCTTAGCTAGCCCAAGTCTTTCTTTTTAATTCACAAATTTTATTGCCTTCTGGTAAACTGTGTTGTTTTAAAGAAAATTCTCCTTACAGACAAAAGTTGTATGATAGTTTGTCCGACCGCAGAGGACCGTAACTCCTTCAGTCTGGTCTATGTGGCTTCTCTCACTCCTCTCGATAATGATATTCAGGGGTAGAAATTTTACAGAACCGGTGCAATTTGAGATCCAGTACAGTGGGAGGTGTGTCTCCATTCTCATCAGCACATTGGACCTGTTCCCAGTGGCAGGTGGACCCTGCCAGTGATGTCTCGTGTCACCACTCCTGTTTGTGAAGTTCATGGACGGGATTTCTCGGTGCAGTCAGGAACCGGAGGGTGTCCAGTTTAGTGACCTCAGAGTTTCATCTCTGTTTTTTGTGGATGATGTTTCTGTTGGCTTCATCAGGCAGTGATCTCGATGTGCACTCAGCAGGTTTGAAGCCCAGGGCTCGCAAAATTTCAAAATCCCTAGTAGCCCTTCGGGCAGACACTCTTCAGGTTTCGGTAGCCCGAAATGAAATGAACTGGCCCATTTTTTGTTTTTAATGTTTTAATGCAAGTGATAACACATTTAACCTAATTAACATTTTTGGAACTTTTATTAACACAGAACAAGAACAAGAAAATGGATTATTCTGGCAAATTAGAAAATGCCAGTTGTTGAGGGAACAGTCTCATCTTCAGACATTTCCTCTTGTGCCACAGTCTCCTCTTCTCTGCTCACTGTCTTTCCTGTTTTGTGTACAATATGTCTTGTGCCCTTTGTGCTCAACACCCAGAAATGAATTGCTGTCTCAGGACAAAAGGATTCCACTGATTCCCCATTTATGGAGATGTGCATAAGGTCATTCAGTGTTTCAGCCTGGAGACTTGTGCGGTATACTGTTTTCACACGGTTCGTGCAGGAAAATCCTCTCTCACAAATGGCTGTTGATGGACTTAGTGTCAGCATTAACTTCACTAACAACAACACATGGGACAGGTTTTCAGGATTCTCAGATAAGAGATCTTTGTACAAGGTGTCTAGTTTGCTACCACGGTGTGCTGAAAGCCACATTTTTAGATCCATCCATTCTTCTGGAATTTTGACTTTTTCCTCCTCATTTAGCAAAGTATCAAAATGTTTGACAAGACAGTCCACCTCTTCATCCCCAAAAGTTGACAGCTCTAGTCTTGAGCTGGGAAGAGTAGAAGGGTCAAAAACTTGGAAACAAGACAAGGGTTTTTGAGAAAGATTTTTAAATCGGTTGTCCATGTACTTAACTGTGTTGTCAATAATCTTCAAGAACAGTGTACTAATGGCACTTTTGTCCTTGTCTTCACATCCCCCCCTAACAGGTCGCTGGCTTTTTGTGAGTTTTGTTCCACTGTAAGAAATACTCTCATCATCATTTACTGTGAGTTTGGTGTCCAGGGATCTTTGAAATTCACCTGGCTTGGTTTTAAGGCTGATTAGGCGTGATGTTGTGCTCTCGACTAACTGATTTGTTCCCATAATGCTCAGTTTGTCATGCTGCATTTCAGTGCTGCATTTGGAAAGGATTGTGCTGTAATCTAACATAAAATGCAGAAATCTAACAAATCTCTCACTTTTCATCTCCTGCACAATCCCCTTTGCTTTTGCAGCATCTTCTGGTGTAACACCACTTCCTCCTGACATGTTTTCTAAATGGGTAACTGTTTGAGTGTAGTTTTTTTCCACAGCCTTTAGACATCTCAGCCTGCTTGGCAGCCACCGGGTGCTTTTTAGGCCACTAAAATGTGCCAGTTTTTCATTGAGCATTTCACTTATTTCAGTCAGTTCCCTTCTCTTTTTTGGCGAATAATAATACATCTTAAAGATGCTTTTGAGTGTGTCTTCAAATTTTGGTAGGTACTCGCATCCTTTAATACTGTCCAGCACTGCCAGCTCTAATTTATGTGCCACACAATGTATAGTAATGATGTGAGGTGCCCTTTCTTTGAGCCGCCCAGCTACTCCAGTTTTGTCTCCAATCATTACAGCAGCACCATCAAAATTGGCACAGACCACTTTTTTTTCCCAAGTGTCTGCCCTGATGCCTACATGGTCCACAGCTTCATCAATGGCTTCTAGAACCCCTGCAGCATTTGAGCTTCTGACTGGTTGGCATTTCACCATGTAGGTAGATATGTCACCATTTCCCTTTACATATCTAACATGAACCAGCTCCTGTTCAATAACCCCAGCATCTGTGCTCCCATCCGCGAGCACAGACAAAAACCTGCTGTCTTTGATATCTTTTTGAATCTGGTCTCTAGAGGTTTTTGCTATAGCCCTAATAAAATCTCTGCAGGCATGGTCATTGTGGTAAGTAGAACCTACATCTATGCCATTTGCTTTTTGAAGTTTGCAAAGACTGCCAAATTTTGCCATTGGCAATTCACTTTTTGCAACATAAAATGCTGTTCTAAAAAGTCTAGTCATTATATCCTGCTGTGCTTTGTTCATGTGTTGTATGGTTTTTGCAATTGGTGTCTCTTCTGGGAATAAAGCTGCAGACTGGGCACTAATGCACTTCTTATGTGACAGGGATTTGTCATGGGTTCTGATGGGGTCTTTCCTTAAATTACTAGTACCAAGTACAAAAGCATTGTTGGAGTCAGAAATTGTAGGGAATTGACGACACACTTGACAGAACATTGTTTTGTTCACCTTATCATATTCCAGCCAAGGGAATTCCTTAGTCCATGAAACCACAAATGTGCGCTTTCTTTTTGCTTCATAGTCTGATTTTTCAGAACTCTTTCTTTTTGGGCTGGCTTGTGGCTCTGTTCCTGTGGAGGCTGGCTGCTCTGACGCTGACTTGGCCTGGTCCTGTGTGGTTGCCTGCTCATCTGTGCTGGACTGTCCCTCTCTCTCTGCCCCCTCTTCATTCTGACCTGTGTTTTTTGGCTGCACAGAACTAAAATATCGACGTAAATCCATCTGTGTTCAAAAAAAGAACAAATGAATTAAATAAATAAATATAATTGTTTCGCACGTGCGTTTCTTTTTTCTTTTTTTTACTTTATTAACCAACCATCAAAAGACGTCTATATTGGCGAGTGTTTGCGATGCTTCAATTCTGAATAGTAGCGTGGTGACTGCAGACTAAACCAGCAACTGTTTTGCTTCCTATTCTTCTCACTTCATCGTACTCGGTGCTTCGTGCACATGCGGCTGGCTCGTGTGTGCGCGTGAGAGAAAGCGGGCGGGAGAGCGAGCGGGTGTCTGGCTGCGCACGTAACACACAGAAGGACGGCGCCATCTCCTATCATCCTCAGCCAGCCAAGATATCGGGTATATTTTTAGGTAGCCCGTCGGGCAGGGGGTGTAAAATTTTAGTAGCCCGAGTGAAAAAGTACATAGCCCCGGGACGTCGGGCTAGTGATTTTGCGAGCACTGAAGCCAAGTGTGAAGCAACTGGGATGAGAATCAGCAGCTCCAAATCTGAGATCATGGCCCTTTGTCAGAAAATGGTGGATTGTCCCCTCCAGGTCAGGGGAGAGTTACTGCCCCAAGTGGAGGAAGTATCTCAGGGTCTTGTTCACAAGTGGGGGTAAGTTTGAGTGTGATAAATTGGGGGGAGCATCAAAAGTTTTACAGCTGCTGTAGCAGACCATCAAGGTGAAGAAGAGCTGAGCCAGAAAGCGAGGCTCTCAGTTTACCAGTCCATTTACCCTCCTGTCCTCACCTATGATCATGAACTTTGAGTAATGACAGAAAGAATAAGGTCACGGACACAAGCAGCAGAAATGAGATTCCTCTGCTGGTTATCTGGGCTTATGCTTCTGGAAAGGGTGAGAAGCTCTAATATCTGAGAGGGACTCGGAGTAGAGCCACTGCTTCTTCACTTTGAAAGGAGCCAGCTGAGTTGGTTTGGGCATCTGGTGAGGATGCCCTCTTGTGGTCTTCCTAGAGCTGTCTTCCAGGCATGTTCAACTGGGAGGAGGCCCTGGGGAAGACCCAGAAGATAGTGGGGGGATTATATTTTCTATCTGCTTTGGTAATGCCTTGGAATCCCCCAGGAAGGGTTTTACAGGACTTGGTTCAGTCCACACAGGGAAGTGTGGGTTGAACCACTCGGACTGCTGCCACTGTGATCGGACCACAATATGTGGCAGAAACTGAATTAATGATATATCTGCCGATATAGATATAAAAAAAAAAGACACTGATTCAGAACAGTTTGGTATCAAACTGTTGTGACAGAGAAATGTAATTCAGGTTTGATGTTTTACAGTTTAAACGTGACCTTTGTTATAAAGAAGTACAAATAAAACCTGCAGCCATCTGACATATGTCATGCTGCCATCACTCTGATTGGCAGTTACCGTGTCACATCACTCAGCATTTGCATAAGCAGTGTTCCCGTCTGTTTTGGCCCCGCCTAGCTGGTGGCATAGTGACCACTTGTCTGTTGTTGCTGTGAAACGTACACTCTGATTGAAAATGAACAGCAGTTGGTGGCTTCTCCTCTGTCTGCTCTCCTTCCAGCTCGCTCACTCTGTTCTTGACACAGATTTACCTCACAGTCTCAAACTGTTTGTGTTTCTGAATGATTGATGTAAAAATGAAGTCTAAGACACATTCATTGACTTGGAAATGTTCATCCGCTGGCTTGTCTCAAGAACACTGGCTGGAGCAGTGATGATTTAGTCCTTATATTCTGAATAAATTGGCCCCCGGTCCTAGTCCTCTTGGAATGTGTTTCAGGCCTTAAATGCAGGAATGGATGTACGAGGTCTGTCAATAAAGTATCGTACCTTTTTATTTTTTTTTCAAAAACTATATGGATTTAATTCATATGTTTTTACGTCAGACATGCTTGAACCATTGTGCGCATGTCAGATGACAAGTTTGGACATGTCTATCTCGGCTTTCAATGCTTACCAGTCCAGTAAGTATCAGTGAAATTGTGGAGAGCTGGACATGTCCAAACTTGTACTCTGACACACCGAAACGGAGGTGTTCCTTTGTCTCGCTTCCAAAGCGAATCGGTCTTTACGCGCAAAGCCTCCGCGCGGCTTTCCATGACAAAATCTCTTGTTAAAAGTGAAATCTGCCGGAAAATGGCTGATGTCCAGCTCTTGTGATAACCAGAGAAAGAGCACACGACGGTCTCGTATCCACAGAGCCATCCGTTTAGAAATGGTCCGGCGGCTTGTGCCGCATCGTCGCAGCTTGGAGCGTGGCACGCCGAGCGTCCTTAAAGGGGTCCTTAAAGCTGTAGTAACAGACCTTATTCTCTGTGAAGCCCGTAAAATTTTCACCGAAAGCCAGATAAATTTTTCGAATGGTTTCCAGGTGCCAGTCTCTAACAGCTTCTGAAAAAATTCTGATGGAAAAAAAGTCCTTTTCATTCCGCCATTTCCAGACAATGAAAATTCGTCGACGGGCGGAACCACTCCTTCTCAAGGCGTGCTCACAGGCGAATGACGTCACCGACAGGCGTGGAAAAACTCACGCATGCGCACGAGGGTTCAAGCATGTCTGATGTAAAAACATATGAATGAAATCCATATACGAGGTCTATTAGATAATAAACTGACCCCCTTTTTTTTTAACTATATGGATTTGAATGACGTGCGATTGCACCAATCATGCTTGAACCCTCGTGCGCATGCGTGAGTTTTTTCACGCGTGTCAGTGACGTCATTTCCCTGTGGGCAGGCCTTGAGTGAGATGTGGTCCCGCCCTCTTGGCTGAATTCCTTTGTTTCACACGCTGCTCGAGACGGCGCGCGTTGCTTTATCAAAATTTTTTCTGGACCTGTGAGGAATATCCGAGTGGACACTATTCGAGAAATTAAGCTGGTTTTCGGTGAAAAGTTTAACGGCTGATGAGAGATTATGGGGTGTTTCTGTCGGTGTAAGGACTTCCCACAGAGCGGGACGTCGTGCAGCACTTCCAGGTGCCGTCGTCGGCCTGTTTCGACCTGAAAACATCCTAATTTAAGGCTTAATTCACCCAGGACGTCGTGAGAGAACAGAGAAGATTCAGAAGAGGACTTTATGCAGTCATTCCACTGTTTAAGGACATTTTGTAATGAAAGACGTGCGCGCAAATTCGCCGAGTCGTTTCCGTGACGACCCGGCAAATCTGTGTGCGCCGCGACAGGAAAAACACCTCCGTGTTGAAAACCATTTGTAAAATTCAGGCGGCTTTTGATGGCTTTCAACAAGTGAGTAACTGAGAAATTGTTTAACAGCTTGGGCATGTTCCAACTTGCCCGTTAAGGTTTCCAACGGAGGTGTTTTTCCTGTCGTGACCCCTCGCGGTCGGGTCCGGCCCGACATGCGACTCTGCCCGCACGTTCTTTCATTACAAAATGTCCGTTAACAATGGAATGTCCGAATAAACTCCTCATGCCGACTTCTTCTGAAAGTTCTCTGTTCTCTGACGACTTACTGGGTAAACAGAGCCTGAAATGTATACGTTTTCAACTTGAAACGGCGAGACGCTGCCGCCTCGAAGCGCAAATCGCCATCAGGCACCGTGGGCCGTCCTTACGGCGACACTACCAGACTAAAATCTCTCATCAGCCGTTAAAATTTTTACCGAAAACCTGCTGAATTTATCGAATGGTGTCCACTCAGTTGTGCCTCACAGTTTTGAAAAAATTTTGATCAAACAAAGCAGCAGTCTCTGAGCCATTCCTAAACAATGAAAAAAATCGAGAGGGTGGGCGACTCCTCACTCAAAGACTGCCCACAGGCAAATGACGTAACCGACAGGCGTGAAAAAACTCTCGCATGCCCACGAGGGTTCAAGCATGTCTGATGTAATCACACGTGATTCAAATCCATATGGTTTTTGAAAAAAATAATAAGGTCGGATACTTTTCTAATAGACCTTGTAGTTTAAAAAAAAATAAAAAGGACCGTTACTTTGTTGACAGACCTCGTATATAAACAAATGACATGAAGTTGATCACAAAACATGAAATATTTTTGTTCATGCTGTCTACAGTGAAACAGAAGTATAAATAAATGTGAGAATCATTGTGGGTTTTTATTTCATTTTATTTTTCAATTCAATTTCAATTTATTTTCATTTATATAGCGCCAAATCACAACAGAGTTGCCTCAAGGCGCTTCACACAAGTAAGGTCTAACCTCACTAACTCCCAGAGCAACAGTAGTAAGAAAAAACTCCCTCTGAGGAAGAAACCTCAAGCAGACCAGACTCAAAGGGGTGACCCTCTGCTTGGGCCATGATACAGACACAAATTACAAAACAGTTCACATAACAAATATACAAGAAATTTCTTGGCGTATTGTCCCAACTGTTTCTGATTTTTGGTTGCAGTATTGAATGCAGAGCTTTAGCCAATGAAGTATTTCCTCACCAAGCTCTTGCAGTGTTCCAGATGCTCTGAGAGTTGCTGTGGTGATGGCATCTTCTTTGGACATATTAGGTCTGTAAGCAAACTGTTAAATATCCAGTTATTGAGACCAGTTTCATTTAGCTACTAATGAGGACACAGACTGATGTAGAAACAGAATTTCTGGCAGGAATGAAGAATTGTGGACAGTATTTTGTTCACTTTATGAAAGCAAAGGTGAAGCTGAGTAAGTCAGCCTGCCGACTGTTAAAATAAGTGATACAAAAACCTTTTGGCAGGTGTTAATTTTGGTTAATGTTGTGCATGTTTTCAGCAGAAAGGCCGTCAGTGGGACTCCAGCATCCAGTGCAGAAGAAAGTATGAAGAAGAAGGGCAGGCGTCTGAGGTCATTTGAGGCTTCCCGTCAGGCCAGGAGGTCGTGGAGAGCCGACACCAGTGAGGCCAAGAGTCTGTCCACTGATGGAAGCAGCCTGCCAAAAGCCGTCCCTATAACTCCGCCGGCCACACAGGGGTTTTATCAGGATAACGCTGCACCAAGTCACTCTGAGAATTCCAATGCATCAACTAATGACAAGCAAAAGTCCAAATCTGCAGGTGAGTCGCTCAGAAGCTGACCTGGGCTGTTTTCACAAAGCTTCTTTCTGCACTCTGCAGTGTCTTTATGTAGAAGGTCCATGATGCCAGCTCTGGGACCGTGCACTGCTGCTGTGCACTGCACCATCCTCCAAACTGTGGAACCGCCCTGGAACACAACTGCACACAACTGGTCCGTGTCCACTTCTTAAAAGTTATCATTTGTCAACTATCTACATAGGTTACAAAGAAGTAGTGCTTATATTCATGCTCATCAGGGATGTGTCCTGGAACCTGTTCTGTTCAGATGTTGTATGGACTGGGTGTTGGGTAAGGTCATGGAGTCCAACAACTGAGGCACCTTTGTCTTACAGGAACTGTTTCCTGACCATGACTTTGCAGGTGACGCGCTGATCTTTGAGGAATCTGTCAACTCACCCTGAGTGTGACGACCAAACTGAGAACCCCAGAGCAGAGAACAACACTGAACCCATGGCCTCTAGTGTCTGTCACTGGAGCGTTTCTTGGCCTCAGAGAGTGACATTTACTTAACGTCTTCACACAGCACCATCCACTGGCCTCTGTTAAATAAGAACTGCTGTGAATATCACACTTCTAGCACAGTGGTGTCCAAAGTATTGCAGAAAAGGCCAAGAGGGGGCAGGTTTTCTTTGTAGCCACTGACTCCAGCAGGTGATTTCAGTTATTAACATCACTTTGAGCAGATGGGATGA
The DNA here is from genome assembly GCF_902500255.1 of Thalassophryne amazonica. Taxonomy (NCBI): domain Eukaryota; kingdom Metazoa; phylum Chordata; class Actinopteri; order Batrachoidiformes; family Batrachoididae; genus Thalassophryne; species Thalassophryne amazonica. The sequence goes on from NC_047110.1 coordinate 1,107,444, forward strand.
GTCTTTGGACTCCACTGATTCTAGCATGAATAGTTCAAAAGTAATGACTTATTGAACTTTGCATCTTTTTTGTACTACTTGTTTTTGCAGTAAAATCAGTGTTGTGCCCCATTTTTAAAGCCCCAGTGTCTCAGAAACCAGTAAAAAAAAATATAAGGCTGAAACTTTGTAAAGTGTTTATTGGGAATAATAATATTAGTTTGTGAAAGTACAAAGCAAATTAGAGACGGTCAGTCAGTGAGGCTTCTGGTGGTTTCACATGGACTGACTCATTCATTAGTGTGCACGAGGACTCAGTAACATGTAAGAGAAATGCTAAACAGCAGCAGGAGGTCATAAGTTATAGTCACAGGAATGAAAATGGAAGCAGCAACACAGCTGCTGATCTAACGCAACATTTGTTGTGACTGTTGGACTCACAGCGTTAAAAACATGGGTCATTTATTTCTTTCTTTTTAAACAGGAAAGCTATCCAGTGCCGTCTGCAGACTGTGTCATGGCAAGTTTTCTCCACGAAGCCTGCGATGTGCTTTCAACAAATGGGCACAGGATTCCATCAGTTTTCTTGAGGAGGAGTCCGATACTGCAGCCCAGTCAGCCCTGATATTCCACACAGACTTCCAGCAGCTGGTCGGGGTTCCGATGGACCGAGATCCCCGGTTATCTGAGTTTATCTGCAAGAAATGCCACAACAACTTCTACAAGTGCCGCAATATCCTGATCAGGTTTCTGCAGCGAGTCAATGTTCCGGCGGTTGGGAAGAAACAAATTAAAACCCAGTAAGTACATAAGTACATGTGGTTTAGCAGCGTGGGGGTGTTAAAGTGTACCAGTGCACCATGTGACAAAGTCCTGTAGCTAATGGTAAAAAATGAGTACGCTCTGAACAGGCCGCCTGTTTTGCAGCAGTTTAGTTATTGTTGAAGTCACACACAGGTTGCACAAAGCCTGTGGCGTAACTAGCGGTATGCAGCTACTGCAGCCACAGTGGGGCCCAGGACTGGACGACCAGCGCAGAGCCCCCCCACCCATATCATACTGAATGTCAGCAATTTAATGGCAACAACTTTGGTGTCAGGATGAAGCAAAATGATTCTTCAGGCAAAGGGAAAAGAAAAAAATAACATTGGTGGGCGTGGCTGTGGTGAGCTCTTGAAGTTCGGTAGCCCCCTGAAAATATGCGAAAAATCATGATATGCTGATATTGGCCTCATAGACCATCAAATAAACAGTTACTCAGCATTTTATAATACAGAATATGTCATTATATTACCATGGTTTACTTTTTCATGCACATATCCCACCACATTTATCAAAAATTACCCTCATTTTGAAATTTCTGTGTTGAATTTTCTGTTCTTTCATCACAAATTGAACACATACAAGTATGTGGCATACACTATCTTTATCCCAAATTACTCTACTTTACAAATAATCTTTCAGTGTTTGGACAATTGTATTTCCAATTTTGCAGTTTTGAGTTTTTCTACCCCCTAATTTGGAAAATGTCAAAAAATTCATTCTAGACCACATAGACCTCAGCCTGATTTCTAAAGTGCAGAAACATATATATTTTCTGTCAATACTCGTACCTAGATTTGGGATATCCACAAACTCATAGAAATTGTTTTTGCACAAGTCAGTCAACAGGAAGTTGCCAGATTCAGAATGGCTGACTCTATTTGAAGTTATAAAGGCATGGATAACTTTTTCCAGGTCACTGTAACACAGAACAGATTTGAGTTTTGCAATAATTCTTAACTGATAGAAACTAGTTTTAACAACAAGAGATTTGTTTGTCAAAGTTGAGTTGGGAGTCTAGAATTACACCCAGGTTTCTTGCATAGGTTTTGACAAATGGAGTGAGGGAGCCAACATTCCTGGAGATGGAGTTAATGGATTTTAGGGGGCCAAAGATTATGACCTCAGTTTTATCCTCATTTAACTGGAGGAAGTTATTGGCCATCCAGATTTTAATTTCTTTCAGGCAATCCAGGAGAGGCTGCAGAGAATTTCCAGATTTGAGAGGAAGATACAACTGAGAATCGTCGGCATAAATGTGGAATGAAATCTTACATTTTCCTGATTATGTCCCATGGCCTATAACAGCACCGTGTCCATCTCTGACGTTACTGGTAGCAAAGTTAAATAACATGTCAGATACTTCATGTTGCCAAAGCCAGTTTACGATAAAAGTGTTTTAATGCAAAACGCTCAGTGTCATAGCAAGACTTTTGTTGTGAAGGTCACAGTGTGATTGTGCAGTGAGACAGATTGACTTGACACCACTGGGGTTGATTGACGTTAAGCTAAAATTCATTCTTCTTAGTAAATCACCAGCAAAACATGTTCCAACTCAATGCAGAAAAGTTTGGAAAGCCATGAAATGTAGCACTTGTTATTTGGGATCTTACGATAGTGCAGCAGATAGAATATTTAGAGCAGAATCTTGTAAATGGTGATATAAGCATCAAATTCAGCACAAATACTCCTTAGACATTCCTGTTTTAAAAAACCCGATTGGCCACTTGAATTTTCAGTAGGCAGCCAGGATATTCACCATTCTTGCTGTTTTTACCCCATAACTCCAGAACATTCAGTCACAGATTGCCCAAACTATACATTTTTGGAATCTTTATGATCAAATAATATGGTAAAGTTTACAATTTGAATGAGCATTTCTAATTTTTTTACCCCTGTGTAATTCTTCAATTGACCCCTACCTGGCTGCCTATTGAAAATTCAAGTGACCAGTCAGTTTTTTTCAAAACAGTTCATGTCTAAGGTGTATTTGTGCCGAATTTGGTGTTTGTATCACCATTTGAAGGATTGTTTCAGTTATCCGCTGCACTGCTATATTAGACTGTACTGGTGAGTTTTTACTTCACATCCAGCTTCAGTTGTGAGATAAAACAGCTGTGGTGTTTTCTTTGCTTTGTTTCTTTTCCAGGAAGAGTCCATCGTGTCCACAGTCATCAGCAGACCAGGCATCAACACGTAAATCCAGCATTTCTTCACTTGTCTCATTGTCCATACTGATCAGACAAAGTAAAAACAATTTATAAATACAGTTGTATGTAAACGTTTGGGCCCCCCTGATGATTTCCATGATTTTCCTTTATAAATCATTGGTTGTTTGGATCAGCAATTTCAGTTAAATATATCATATTGCAGACAAACACAGTGATATTTGAGAAGTGAAATTAAGTTTATAGGATTTACAGAAAGTGTGCAATAATTCTTTAAACAAAATTAGGCAGGTGCATAAATTTGGGCGCCCCAACAGAAAAAATACATCAATATTTAGTAGATCCTCCTTTTTCAGAAATAACAGCCTCTAAATGCTTCCTATAGCTTCCAATGAGAGTCTGGATTCTGGTTGAAGGTATTTTGGACCATTCTTCTTTACAAAACCTCTCAGGTTTGTTGGTTTCCGAGCAGGGACAGCCCGCTTAAAATCACGCCACAGATTTTCAATAATATTCAGGTCTGGGGACTGAGATGGCCATTCCAGAATGTTGTACTTGTTCCTCTGCATGAATGCCTTAGTAGATTTTGAGCAGTGTTTAGGGTCGTTGTCTTGTTGAAAGATTCAGCCCCGACGCAACTTCAACTTTGTCACTGATTCATGAACATTGTTCTCAAGAATCTGCTGATATTGACTGGAATCCATGTGACCCTCAACTTTAACAAGGTTCCCAGTACCTGCACTGGCCACACAGCCCCACAGCATGATGGAACCACCTCCAAATTTTACTGTAGGTAGCAAGTGTTTTTCTTGGAATGGTGTGTTCTTTTTCAGCCATGCATACCGCCCCTTGTTATGTCCAAATAACTCAGTTTTAGTTTCATTAGTCCACAGCACCTTATTCCAAAATGAAGCTGGCTTATCCAAAAGTATTTAGATATCATCAAATCAGAACATAAGTCACTCCAAAGTGGTTCAGAAGGGTGAGGTCTAACCCTACACCCACCCCATGAACAAACATGGTGGTCAGGAAAAACTTTCTCAGGCCTACTGCTGATAGCAAGAAACCTCCAGCAGACCCAGCTCAGAGGG